>NW_026647184.1:5000-195000 GCF_950295315.1 Erinaceus europaeus | reverse complement strand
TTCATATGCCAGAAACTTAACACTTCTCCCTTCCACCCATGAAACTTTGACCTTTTGCTAGGGTGCAAAACAGCAACTCCAATCCAAGTTATTTTCGGGACAAGTGTGTACGTCTCTGTGGGAAGGTGTGTGTGTGTGTGTGTGTGTGTGTAAGTGTGCATAAGTGTGTTTCAGTTAAGATTACCGCTGTTGTTTCTTTATTCCTGACACAGGGACTTAGGAACTGGGTTGTGTTATGACAAAGGAAGTTTCCACTGCACAAGTGGTTTTTCAAGTATGAATTGGCACATTGGATTGTGGACTCTGTTGTGCATTCTCCCAGGTGGTCCTCAGATGGGTTCTTTCCTTTGCTATTCCCATGCTGTGTGTAATTTTCTGGGTAGACTCAAAGAGGAGTGGCATGGGGAGCTCAGCTGCATTCTGCTGTATGTCCACAAGGTGGCGGCAAAGACCATAGTTGAGTGTAGTGATTCTGTGGAATGAGGAGAACTCTAGGAATTGTGGCCCGTGGACAGCAGGGTTGAAATTGACGTAGAGTGCCCTAGACATCTGTTCTTTCCTGTGGGGTGGGGGGATCCCCCATTTGGCTTTGCAAGTGGAAGGGGTTTCTCTCTTTGCCTGGGATGACTCTACTGGGAGCTTGTGAATCCCTGTGCTCAGCTGCATTCTGCTGGGTGTCCACAAGAGGGCAGCACCAGGGCGGGACTAAGGCTCCATGGGGCAAGTGCCCTGAGGCACTGGGCTAGGAGAGTGGCGACAGTGTTTCTGGGTGTGCCCCAAGAGCATGGCCAGCCTACCGCAGGCAGGCAGTGTCCTAAGGACGGGCCCAGACAGGAGCTGTGGGGGTCGTGTTTGCAGAAACAGGGCCTTCAGAGGATGGCAGAAAGTCCCCGGGGGCGGGCCTCAGAGCCCGTGCCCAATGAGCCTGAGGGGAGGGCCCAGTGGGTATTCATAGAGACAGCTGGCCAATCAGAGAGGAGGAACGTCACCCTCAGGGGCGTGAAGCAAGAACTGGCCAATGAGAACAGAGGAGGAGTTGCGTGGGCGGGCCTCAGAGAGCAGCCCACCAATGAGAGCCTGGGTGCTGGCTCTGGGTGGGCGTACCCCTGGAGGTCAGCCAATCAGGGTCCAGCGGAAGTGCCTGGGGGGCGGGCCCTCGTGAGGCTGCCCAATGAGCGCCTGGGGCGGGCCTCGTGGGCGGAGCCCAGGAGGCTGGCCAATCATGGGGCAAGGGCGGTGACCTTCCTGGGCGTGCCTTAGGAACTGGCCTATCAGAGGGCGCCCCTCAGACAGCAGCCCGCCAATGGGAGCCAAGAGAAGGCTGGCTGAGGGCGTGTCCCTGGGACACCAGGCCAATCAGAGTCGAGCGGAAGTGGCTGGTGGGCGGGCCTTCCGGAGGCTGCCCAATCAGCGTGCTGCAGGGCCGTGTGGGCGGTGCTCAAGGCCGCTGGCCAATCACTGACTAGGGGCCCGGACCCTCCTGGGCGTGTCCAAGCACACTGGCCAATGAGATTGCTGGTGGGGTTCTGGGCGTGGCCTAGGCCTCTGGCCTATCAGAGCCTGGCTGGCGCCCTGTGGGCGGGCCTTCTGAAGGAATCCCGCCAATGGGAGCTCAGAGCTGGCCTTAAAAGGCTGGGCGTGCTTCCAGGAAATGCGAAGCAGGGTTCAGCCCAGGGCCCTGCCTTGCAGAAGCTGTCCAGTGCGCATGTGTATAACTCCGTTTGTGCCTGTGCCTCTGTGGATTTGTGTGTGTGTGTGTGTGTGTGTGTGTGTGTCTGAGGGAGGGAGAGAGAGAGAGAACAACAGAATCACTGTGGCACAGGTGATTTTGTGCAAAACACTTGGCACATTCTGATTTACAGCTCAATATTGACACCAGGGCAGCTCTCCTTGGCCCTTGGTCACTTTTCTTCTTTTCAGATGTAAAGACACTGAAGAGGGAGAGGTTTTTGCCCTGAGGCTTGCATTGGGAACTAGCAGCTGCCCTGTTTGTGTTGCCAGACTAGGAAACCTGTGGTGCCTGTCCATGTGGAGAGTCTCCTGGATGAGTTCCTTCTCGAGCCTTTTTCGCTCGGTCCCGTTGGAGCTGCATATAGCTAATGATTTGGAGATTTTATTCCTTTGGACAATTGTTTTCCTGATGCAAAGTTTCTCTCCAGGTTTTAGCAACCAATTGTGTGAATGTCACATCGAATCCATTGTAGAAAATGACTACATCAGTGTCTCTCTCTCTCTTTCTCTCTCTCTCTATATATATATGTATGTAACATGTAGAGGTCTGAAAATATTTTTTAGCTAGAGACCTACACAGCTCTGGATTAGGGTAGCAATGTGGATACACCTGGCCCTTCTGAGCCACAGTCATGAGAGACATCTCACAGAGCCATATCGTATATCACTCTACAAATCTCTCTCAGCACAAACTACCACTGCCAAATCATCTACTTCCCTCTTGCTCCTTTTGTCCACCGAGTCTTATCCCAAAACTGTAAATCAAAGAAGAAATCGACATAGTGCAGTTCCCTGCACACAGGACAGGCTGAGGCTGGACCAGGGAGATGCAATACGCCAGCCTGCATCTTGGCTGGAGCATCACTATGACTACTTCGAATTTGGAGAGGCGAGGGCAGTTTTGGAGAGTGGGCTGCCGGCCAAGGGATGCTTCTCAGAGTGGCTAAGACCTAGATGTTCTAAGTGTTACCTTTCCTCACAAACATAAAATAGCAATGCCACTTGTAAGAAGTATGCATGGGCATGGAGGGTTTGTCTTCAGTGCTCTGGCACTGATCAACACAGGGCCAGAATTTCAGTCCTTGTCTGTCTCTGTCATTCTGTCTCTCTGACTGTCTCTACGTGCCTTCTTCACTGGGCCCTTACTGGAAGTCAGTGCATGCATCGTGAACTCAGCCTTCCTGGTGTTGAAATTTTCCTTTCTTTGCCCTTTGGATTATTTAGTCTCCTGCACATGGTGTAGTACAGAGGGGAACTGCGGAGACAGCGTTGCTGCTGCAGGTTCCAGGCATATGTCCATCTCCAGCTGCAGCTGTCCAGGCCCTCTGTGCTTGACTGCCATTCTCCAGGGCCCTGAGGCTGACACTCAGCCTCAATGCAGCCCTCCTCACCTTCCTGCACAGCATCCTTGTCCTTATTCCATGAGAGCCCCGGTCAAGGGAAGTGAAACTCGATACCCCTGGCACACACACTGTGCTTTCCCTCTATTAAGCCAAATGGAAAGGATCTGTGGTACTGATGGCCACACCAGTGTCCAGATTTCCCATGCAAAACGGAAGCTTCCAGTGTTCAGAAAGAGGGTGTTTTGATGGCTGTGAAATGTCTTTTCCAAGTGCCTCATGGTGTTTCAAATCCCTTTGAAACCTGAAGTTCTTTCTTGTATCTAGGGAATATTTTCACCACTGGCCAGAAGGGCCGCCCAACTAGGAGCACAGCTATCCAGGGGTCAGGAGGTCTTCCAGCCTGCTAGCTCCTGGAGGGATTCCTGAGTATGTCCTCAGGGCCCAAGTGTAAAAGGTGTTTCCAATTGCCTTGATTAGCAGCAGCCAGGCCCTCAGGTGAGGGGCGGGGCTGTGATCTTGACTGGAAGCCCCTAATTTGGCCAATGGAGGCATCCATCTTTTTTTTTCCTGTCCATAACAAGGGCCCGGGGAGTTTGTGCTTCCTGCAAACAGAGCGACATTGTATGGGACACTCATGCAAGCCTACTTCTGGGAATCTCTCAGAGTGTGATGTGTGGACACCAGGAAGCATGAGCAGGGATGTGAGGCCAAGGAGCAATTGCCTTAGCCGGACCCAAAGGGTAGGTGTAAGGGGCCGGGTTCATCCACTATTGTTTGGTTCAACACACTTCCCATCTATGTGGAAACACAGCCCTTTCTGGGTACTTTCTGGGCTTGTAATCTGCTGCCCTGAGCAGTGGACTGAGAGCCTGGAGGCTGAGTAGGCAGCCAAACGTGACTGGACAGGCTCAAGCCCCTGAATTCTGAGGGGTGCCCCAGCTTCCCCCATTGGCAGTGTTTGGATCATAGTGAGGCATGGCATTGATTCGGAACTCAGGAGAGTGAGACATGAGAGTCCCTTTGCATATGCATTCTTGCTTACCCACAATCTGGGCTAGCTGGCTTGCCCTGACCAGATAGGTTCTCTGTACATAAGTTGCAGGAGAGGCTGGCTCCCTTGCCACCCATGCTCTGAGACTACTACAGGTGATCTCTGAGCACACACAGACACACACAAACAGACAGACACACACACACACACACACACATTACTGTCAGGTTGGTAGTAGAGCCTATGGTGAAGGCTGGGGCTGTCTGGGGTCTGTGGGCATGAGAGCTGCTGCCTTACAATCTCTACAAGCCAGGTTTGAACCTGTCATCAATGAACACAGTGTAGGAGGTTTTTGAATTCTGGTCTCTTTCCAACTCATCTATTTCTCTTCTCGCCTTCTCTATCTCTAACTCTCACATGCTCTCACACACTCTGTCTTCACTCATTAATATTTTACTTAGATTCTTATTTTACTGACAGGCCCAGATAGACAAAGAGAGTTACCAGAGCACTGCTGAGCTCTGGCTTGTTGTGTTGGCGATTTCACCTAGGCTACTGGAGCCTCAGTTTGTAAGTCTTTCTGACACAAGCCATATTCTGTCTCCTCATTTCCATGCCAGTATCACTCAGAGTTTATAATAAAGATATACATACATGTATATATATACATATAGATTTATATATCTGTCATTTTTAGAATGTTCGACCTATGTATTTGACCTTCTCAGAATTACCACATTTATAACAGCCTAATTTTTCTGAAATAATTGGCCATATAGTTGGAGCAGGATTCAATACAATTATAAATAATAGAACCTTCCAGTAGCATTTCTAATCGTGTTTCTATTAGCATCCTTATTGTAATTATCATGGCCCAGATCTTCCCTCCTTTTTCTAGTGTAAGCTTCAATACGTATGTGTTTGTTTTCTTTCTCCGGAAATCTTAATGTCCCTGGACCCTGAAGTGTTAGGGAATTTTTGAAGCAGCCCTCTGTTTCTCAGCAGATGGTTTCTATGTTTGTGCTGTCATCAGGTCTTCTTGTGGTTTTTGTCTTTATTTATTTTTATTGTTTCAAGTCCTCCTAGATCATCCCCATTTATTTGCATATTTATTTATTTAGTCAGGTATCACATGTGGCATCATTTCTTCTGCTTGAGAGATTTTCTCTTATAACTGAAGGGAACTTTTGATGCACAATACATTTCCTGGGGCAAATACTACACACATATGGTGAAGGCTTGGGTTGTCTGGGGTCTGTGGGCATTAGAGCTGCTGCGTGACAATCTCTACAACCCAGGTTTGAATCTGTCATGAATGAACACAGCCTAGGGGGTTTTTGACTTCTGGTCTATTTCCAACTCTTCTATTTCTCTTCTCGCCATCTCTGTCTCTGACTCTCACAGGCTCTCTCTCACTCTGTCTGAACTCAGGAATATTTTACTTATATCCTTATTTTATTGACAGGCCCAGATATACAAAGAGAGTGGCCAGAGCACTGCTGAGCTCTGGCTGGTTTTGTTTGTGATTTCACCTAGGCTACTGGAGCCTCTGATTGGTAAGTCTCTCTGACTTAAGCCATATTCTGTCTCCTCATATCCATGGCAGTATCTCTCAGACTTTATAATAAAGATATACATCCATATACATATATAAATATACATATATATCTCTGTCGTTTTTAGAATTGTCAACCTATGTAATTGATCTTAATCAGAATTCACACATTTACAACAGGTTCCTTTTTCCCTACTAATTGGCCACATAGTTGGAGCAGGATTCAATACAATTATAAATAATAGAACCTTCCAGTAGCATTTCTAATAGCATTTCTATCAGCATCCTTATTTTAATTATCATAGTACAGAACTTGCCTCCTTTCTCTAGTGTAAGCTTCAATACATATGAGTTTCTTTTCATTCTCCCGAAATTTTAATTTCCCTGGACTCTGAAGGGTCTCGGAACTTTTGAAGCAGCCCTTGATTCTCAGCATATGGTTTCTATGTTTCTGCTGTCATCAGGTCTTCTTGTGCTTTTTGTTTTTATTTTTCATTTGTTTCAAATCCTCCTAGATAACCCCCATTTATTTGCATATTTATTTATTTATTTATTTATTTGGTTCTATATTACATGAGGGGTCCATTCTTCTGCTTGATAGATTTTTCTCTTATAATTGAAGGGAAGTTTACACTCACAATACATATCCTGTCGTAAATACTACACACATATGGTGAAGGCTGGGGTTGTCTGGGGTCTGTGGACAGGAGACTGCTGCCCTACAATCTCGACAACCCAGGTTTGAACCTGTCATGTATGAACACAGAGTGGGAGCTTTTGGACTTCTGGTCTCTTTCCAACTCTTCTATTTCTCTTCTTGCCTTCTCTGTCTCTGACTCTCACAGGCTCTCACTCACTCTGTCTGCACTCATTAATATTTTACTTATATATTATTTGACTGACAGGCCCAGATATACAAAGCGAGTCACCAGGGCCCAGCTGAGCTCTGGATTGTTTTGTTGGCGATTTCACCTAGGTTTCTGGAGCCTCAGCTTTGTAAGTCTCTCTGGCACAAGCCATACTCTGTCTCCTCATAGCCATGCCAGTATCCCTCATAGTTGATAATAAAGATACACATACATATATGTACATATACATACATATATATATATATATATATATATCAGACATTTTTAGAATTGTTGACCTTTTTATTTGATCTGAATGCAGAATTACCGCATTTATAATAGCCTCCTTATTCATAAATAATTGGTCACATAGTTGGAGCAGGATTCACTACAATTATAAATTATAAACTTTCCAGGAGCATTTCCAATAGCCTTTCTATCAGTATCCTTATTGTAATTATCATAGCACAGAACTTGCCTCCATTTTCTAGTGTAAGCTTCAAATCGTATGCGTTTCTTTTCATTCTCGGAATTCGTAATTTGCCTGGACCCTGTGTGTCAGGGAATTTTTGAAGCAGCCCTCTATTTCTTAGCAGACATTTTCTATATCTCTGCTGTCATCAGGTCTTCCTGTGGTGTTTGTTTTTATTTTTTTATTTTTTTCAAATCCTCTTAGATCATTCCCATTTATTTGCATATTTATTTATTTATTTATTTATTTCGTCCGATATCACATGAGGGGTCATTTCTTCTGCCTGATAGATTTTCTCTTATAATTGAAGGGCTCTTTTGACACACAATACATTTCCTTTTGCAGATACTACACACTACTACAACTGCTACTGCACTGTTTTTGACAGTGACATCCAATGCACAATGGATTAGTATTGCATGGCGCTAGAGAATGTTCACTATTTAACCTACAATGTTTTTAACCTCACAAATATTTATTCTGTTCTTTCTTGGGGGATGAATGGTTTACAGTCAACAGTTCCATGTAATAGTGGGCACGGGGGGGGGTAATTTTTCCCACTACCCCTGTATTTCTGTACATCCTTTGTAACTTTCTTATTGAGGAGAAGCAAACAGTCATAAATTGAGAGAGCAGGGCCCAAGCAGGAAGAGAGACAGAGAGACATCTGCAGCTCTGATTTGTCACTAGCCCAGCTTTTCCCTAGCTGGGTAAGTGTGACCAGGGGCTCAAAACAGGGTCCTGGGATTCCACATAGTTCCCTGGCAGCTCCACCAGCTGTCCCTCCAACCCATGCTCCCTTCGTTGTCCATGTAACTATCGATCTGCTCTAGGCATTTCTCACCTTCATATGCCAGACACTTAACACTTCTCCCTTCCACCCATGAAACTTTGACCTTTTGCTAGGGTGCAAAACAGCAACTCCAATCCAAGTTATTTTTGGGACAAGTGTGTAAGTCTCTGTGGGAAGGTGTGTGTGTGTGTGTGTGTGTGTGTGTGTAAGTGTGCATAAGTGTGTTTCAGTTAAGATTACCGCTGTTGTTTCTTTATTCCTGACACAGGGACTTAGGAACTGGGTTGTGTTATGACAAAGGAAGTTTCCACTGCACAAGTGGTTTTTCAAGTATGAATTGGCACATTGGGTTGTGGACTCTGTTGTGCATTCTCCCAGGTGGTCCTCAGATGGGTTCTTTCCTTTGCTATTCCCATGCTGTGTGTAATTTTCTGGGTAGACTCAAAGAGGAGTGGCATGGGGAGCTCAGCTGCATTCTGCTGTATGTCCACAATGTGGCGGCAAAGACCATAGTTGAGTGTAGTGATTCTGTGGAATGAGGAGAACTCTAGGAATTGTGGCCCGTGGACAGCAGGGTTGAAATTGACGTAGAGTTCCCTAGACATCTGTTCTTTCCTGTGGGGTGGGGGGATCCCCCATTTGGCTTTGCAAGTGGTAGGGGTTTCTCTCTTTGCCTGGGATGACTCTACTGGGAGCTTGTGAATCCCTGTGCCCAGCTGCATTCTGCTGGGTGTCCACAAGAGGGCAGCACCAGGGCGGGACTAAGGCTCCATGGGGCAAGTGCCCTGAGGCACTGGGCTAGGAGAGTGGCGACAGTGTTTCTGGGTGTGCCCCAAGAGCATGGCCAGCCTAGCGCAGGCAGGCAGTGAACTAAGGATGGGCCCAGACAGGAGCTGTGGGGGTCGTGTTTGCAGAAACAGGGCCTTCAGAGGATGGCAGAAAGTCCCCGGGGGCGGGCCTCAGAGCCCGTGCCCAATGAGCCTGAGGGTGGGCCCAGTGGGTATTCATAGAGACAGCTGGCCAATCAGAGAGGAGGAACGTCACCCTCAGGGGCGTGAAGCAAGAGCTGGCCAATGAGAACAGAGGAGGAGTTGCGTGGGCGGGCCTCAGAGAGCAGCCCACCAATGAGAGCCTGGGTGCTGGCTCTGGGTGGGCGTACCCCTGGAGGTCAGCCAATCAGGGTCCAGTGGAAGTGCCTGGGGGGCGGGCCCTCGGGAGGCTGTCCAATGAGTGCCTGGGGCGGGCCTCGTGGGCGGAGCCCAGGAGGCTGGCCAATCATGGGGCAAGGGCGGTGACCTTCCTGGGCGTGCCTTAGGAACTGGCCTATCAGAGGGCGCCCCTCAGACAGCAGCCCGCCAATGGGAGCCAAGAGAAGGCTGGCTGGGGTCGTGTCCCTGGGACACCAGGCCAATCAGAGTCGAGCGGAAGTGGCTGGTGGGCGGGCCTTCCGGAGGCTGCCCAATCAGCGTGCTGCAGGGCCGTGTGGGCGGTGCTCAAGGCCGCTGGCCAATCACTGACTAGGGGCCCGGACCCTCCTGGGCGTGTCCAAGCACACTGGCCAATGAGATTGCTGGTGGGGTTCTGGGCGTGGCCTAGGCCTCTGGCCTATCAGAGCCTGGCTGGCGCCCTGTGGGCGGGCCTTCTGAAGGAATCCCGCCAATGGGGGCTCAGAGCTGGCCTTAAAAGTCTGGGCGTGCTTCCAGGAAATGCGAAGCAGGGTTCAGCCAAGGGCCCTGCCTTGCAGAAGCTGTCCAGTGCGCATGTGTATAACTCCGTTTGTGCCTGTGCCTCTGTGGATTTGTGTGTGTGTGTGTGTGTGTGTGTGTGTGTCTGAGGGAGGGAGAGAGAGAGAGAACAACAGAATCACTGTGGCACAGGTGATTTTGTGCAAAACACTTGGCACATTCTGATTTACAGCTCAATATTGACACCAGGGCAGCTCTCCTTGGCCCTTGGTCACTTTTCTTCTTTTCAGATGTAAAGACACTGAAGAGGGAGAGGTTTTTGCCCTGAGGCTTGCACTGGGAACTAGCAGCTGCCCTGTTTGTGTTGCCAGACTAGGAAACCTGTGGTGCCTGTCCATGTGGAGAGTCTCCTGGATGAGTTCCTTCTCGAGCCTTTTTCGCTCGGTCCCGTTGGAGCTGCATATAGCTAATGATTTGGAGATTTTATTCCTTTGGACAATTCTTTTCCTGATGCAAAGTTTCTCTCCAGGTTTTAGCAATCAATTGTGTGAATGTCACATCGAATCCATTGTAGAAAATGACTACATCAGTGTCTCTCTCTCTCTCTCTCTCTGTATATATATATATATATATATATATATATATATATATATATATGTATGTAACATGTAGAGGTCTGAAAATATTTTTTAGCTAGAGACCTGCACAGCTCTGGATTAGGGTAGCAATGTGGATACACCTGGCCCTTCTGAGCCACAGTCATGAGAGACATCTCACAGAGCCATATCGTATATCACTCTACAAATCTCTCTCAGCACAAACTACCACTGCCAAATCATCTACTTCCCTCTTGCTCTTTTTGTCCACCGAGTCTTATCCCAAAACTGTAAATCAAAGAAGAAATAGACATAGTGCAGTTCCCTGCACACAGGACAGGCTGAGGCTGGACCAGGGAGATGCAATACGCCAGCCTGCATCTTGGCTGGAGCATCACTATGACTACTTCGAATTTGGAGAGGCGAGGGCAGTTTTGGAGAGTGGGCTGCCGGCCAAGGGTTGCTTCTCAGAGTGGCTAAGACCTAGATGTTCTAAGTGTTACCTTTCCTCACAAACATAAAATAGCAATGCCACTTGTAAGAAGTATGCATGGGCATGGAGGGTTTGTCTTCAATGCTCTGGCACTGATCAACACAGGGCCAGAATTTCAGTCCTTGTCTGTCTCTGTCATTCTGTCTCTCTGACTCTCTACGTGCCTTCTTCAATGGGCCCTTACTGGAAGTCAGTGCATGCATCGTGAACTCAGCCTTCCTGGTGTTGAAATTTTCCTTTCTTTGCCCTTTGGATTATTTAGTCTCCTGCACATGGTGTAGTACAGAGGGGAACTGCGGAGACAGCGTCGCTGCTGCAGGTTCCAGGCATATGTCCATCTCCAGCTGCAGCTGTCCAGGCCCTCTGTGCTTGACTGCCATTCTCCAGGGCCCTGAGGCTGACACTCAGCCTCAATGCAACCCTCCTCACCTTCCTGCACAGCATCCTTGTCCTTATTCCATGAGAGCCCCGGTCAAGGGAAGTGAAACTCGATCCCCCTGGCACACACACTGTGCTTTCCCTCTATTAAGCCAAATGGAAAGGATCTGTGGTACTGATGGCCACACCAGTGTCCAGATTTCCCATGCAAAACGGAAGCTTCCAGTGTTCAGAAAGAGGGTGTTTTGATGGCTGTGAAATGTCTTTTCCAAGTGCCTCATGGTGTTTCAAATCCCTTTGAAACCTGAAGTTCTTTCTTGTATCTAGGGAATATTTTCACCACTGGCCAGAAGGGCCGCCCAACTAGGAGCACAGCTATCCAGGGGTCAGGAGGTCTTCCAGCCTGCTAGCTCCTGGAGGGATTCCTGAGTATGTCCTCAGGGCCCAAGTGTAAAAGGTGTTTCCAATTGCCTTGATTAGCAGCAGCCAGGCCCTCAGGTGAGGGGCGGGGCTGTGATCTTGACTGGAAGCCCCTAATTTGGCCAATGGAGGCATCCATCTTTCTTTGTCTGTCCATAGCAAGGGCCCGGGGAGTTTGTGCTTCCTGCAAGCAGAGCGACATTGTATGGGACACTCATGCAAGCCTACTTCTGGGAATCTCTCTGAGTGTGATGTGTGGACACCAGGACACCATGATCAGGGATGTGAGGCCACAGGAGCAATTGCCTTTGCCGGACCAAAAGGGTAAGTGTAAGGGGCCGGGTTCATCCACTATTGTTTGGTTCAACACACTTCCCATCTATGTGGAAACACAGCCCTTTCTGGGTACTTTCTGGGCTTGTAATCTGCTGCCCTGAGCAGTGGACTGAGAGCCTGGAGGCTGAGTAGGCAGCCAAACGTGACTGGACAGGCTCAAGCCCCTGAATTCTGAGGGGTGCCCCAGCTTCCCCCATTGGCAGTGTTTGGATCATAGTGAGGCATGGCATTGATTCGGAACTCAGGAGAGTGAGACATGAGAGTCCCTTTGCATATGCATTCTTGCTTAGCCACAATCTGGGCTAGCTGGCTTGCCCTGACCAGATAGGTTCTCTGTACATAAGTTGCAGGAGAGGCTTGCTCCCTTGCCACCCATGCTCTGAGACTACTACAGGTGATCTCTGAGCACACAAAGACACACACAAACAGACAGACACACACACACACACACACACACACACACACATTATTGTCAGGTTGGTAGTAGAGCCTATGGTGAAGGCTGGGGCTGTCTGGGGTCTGTGGGCATGAGAGCTGCTGCCTTACAATCTCTACAAGCCAGGTTTGAACCTGTCATCAATGAACTAGGAGGTTTTTGAATTCTGGTCTCTTTCCAACTCATCTATTTCTCTTCTCGCCTTCTCTATCTCTAACTCTCACATGCTCTCACACACTCTGTCTTCACTCATTAATATTTTACTTAGATTCTTATTTTACTGACAGGCCCAGATAGACAAAGAGAGTTACTAGAGCACTGCTGAGCTCTGGCTTGTTGTGTTGGCGATTTCACCTAGGCTACTGGAGCCTCAGTTTGTAAGTCTTTCTGACACAAGCCATATTCTGTCTCCTCATTTCCATGCCAGTATCACTCAGAGTTTATAATAAAGATATACATACATGTATATATATACATATAGATTTATATATCTGTCATTTTTAGAATGTTCGACCTATGTATTTGACCTTCTCAGAATTACCACATTTATAACAGCCTAATTTTTCTGAAATAATTGGCCATATAGTTGGAGCAGGATTCAATACAATTATAAATAATAGAACCTTCCAGTAGCATTTCTAATCGTGTTTCTATTAGCATCCTTATTGTAATTATCATGGCCCAGATCTTCCCTCCTTTTTCTAGTGTAAGCTTCAATACGTATGTGTTTGTTTTCTTTCTCCGGAAATCTTAATGTCCCTGGACCCTGAAGTGTTAGGGAATTTTTGAAGCAGCCCTCTGTTTCTCAGCAGATGGTTTCTATGTTTGTGCTGTCATCAGGTCTTCTTGTGGTTTTTGTCTTTATTTATTTTTATTGTTTCAAGTCCTCCTAGATCATCCCCATTTATTTGCATATTTATTTATTTAGTCAGGTATCACATGTGGCATCATTTCTTCTGCTTGAGAGATTTTCTCTTATAACTGAAGGGAACTTTTGATGCACAATACATTTCCTGGGGCAAATACTACACACATATGGTGAAGGCTTGGGTTGTCTGGGGTCTGTGGGCATTAGAGCTGCTGCGTGACAATCTCTACAACCCAGGTTTGAATCTGTCATGAATGAACACAGCCTAGGGGGTTTTTGACTTCTGGTCTATTTCCAACTCTTCTATTTCTCTTCTCGCCATCTCTGTCTCTGACTCTCACAGGCTCTCTCTCACTCTGTCTGAACTCAGGAATATTTTACTTATATCCTTATTTTATTGACAGGCCCAGATATACAAAGAGAGTGGCCAGAGCACTGCTGAGCTCTGGCTGGTTTTGTTTGTGATTTCACCTAGGCTACTGGAGCCTCTGATTGGTAAGTCTCTCTGACTTAAGCCATATTCTGTCTCCTCATATCCATGGCAGTATCTCTCAGACTTTATAATAAAGATATACATCCATATACATATATAAATATACATATATATCTCTGTCGTTTTTAGAATTGTCAACCTATGTAATTGATCTTAATCAGAATTCACACATTTACAACAGGTTCCTTTTTCCCTACTAATTGGCCACATAGTTGGAGCAGGATTCAATACAATTATAAATAATAGAACCTTCCAGTAGCATTTCTAATAGCATTTCTATCAGCATCCTTATTTTAATTATCATAGTACAGAACTTGCCTCCTTTCTCTAGTGTAAGCTTCAATACATATGAGTTTCTTTTCATTCTCCCGAAATTTTAATTTCCCTGGACTCTGAAGGGTCTCGGAACTTTTGAAGCAGCCCTTGATTCTCAGCATATGGTTTCTATGTTTCTGCTGTCATCAGGTCTTCTTGTGCTTTTTGTTTTTATTTTTCATTTGTTTCAAATCCTCCTAGATAACCCCCATTTATTTGCATATTTATTTATTTATTTATTTATTTGGTTCTATATTACATGAGGGGTCCATTCTTCTGCTTGATAGATTTTTCTCTTATAATTGAAGGGAAGTTTACACTCACAATACATATCCTGTCGTAAATACTACACACATATGGTGAAGGCTGGGGTTGTCTGGGGTCTGTGGACAGGAGACTGCTGCCCTACAATCTCGACAACCCAGGTTTGAACCTGTCATGTATGAACACAGAGTGGGAGCTTTTGGACTTCTGGTCTCTTTCCAACTCTTCTATTTCTCTTCTTGCCTTCTCTGTCTCTGACTCTCACAGGCTCTCACTCACTCTGTCTGCACTCATTAATATTTTACTTATATATTATTTGACTGACAGGCCCAGATATACAAAGCGAGTCACCAGGGCCCAGCTGAGCTCTGGATTGTTTTGTTGGCGATTTCACCTAGGTTTCTGGAGCCTCAGCTTTGTAAGTCTCTCTGGCACAAGCCATACTCTGTCTCCTCATAGCCATGCCAGTATCCCTCATAGTTGATAATAAAGATACACATACATATATGTACATATACATACATATATATATATATATATATATATCAGACATTTTTAGAATTGTTGACCTTTTTATTTGATCTGAATGCAGAATTACCGCATTTATAATAGCCTCCTTATTCATAAATAATTGGTCACATAGTTGGAGCAGGATTCACTACAATTATAAATTATAAACTTTCCAGGAGCATTTCCAATAGCCTTTCTATCAGTATCCTTATTGTAATTATCATAGCACAGAACTTGCCTCCATTTTCTAGTGTAAGCTTCAAATCGTATGCGTTTCTTTTCATTCTCGGAATTCGTAATTTGCCTGGACCCTGTGTGTCAGGGAATTTTTGAAGCAGCCCTCTATTTCTTAGCAGACATTTTCTATATCTCTGCTGTCATCAGGTCTTCCTGTGGTGTTTGTTTTTATTTTTTTATTTTTTTCAAATCCTCTTAGATCATTCCCATTTATTTGCATATTTATTTATTTATTTATTTATTTCGTCCGATATCACATGAGGGGTCATTTCTTCTGCCTGATAGATTTTCTCTTATAATTGAAGGGCTCTTTTGACACACAATACATTTCCTTTTGCAGATACTACACACTACTACAACTGCTACTGCACTGTTTTTGACAGTGACATCCAATGCACAATGGATTAGTATTGCATGGCGCTAGAGAATGTTCACTATTTAACCTACAATGTTTTTAACCTCACAAATATTTATTCTGTTCTTTCTTGGGGGATGAATGGTTTACAGTCAACAGTTCCATGTAATAGTGGGCACGGGGGGGGGTAATTTTTCCCACTACCCCTGTATTTCTGTACATCCTTTGTAACTTTCTTATTGAGGAGAAGCAAACAGTCATAAATTGAGAGAGCAGGGCCCAAGCAGGAAGAGAGACAGAGAGACATCTGCAGCTCTGATTTGTCACTAGCCCAGCTTTTCCCTAGCTGGGTAAGTGTGACCAGGGGCTCAAAACAGGGTCCTGGGATTCCACATAGTTCCCTGGCAGCTCCACCAGCTGTCCCTCCAACCCATGCTCCCTTCGTTGTCCATGTAACTATCGATCTGCTCTAGGCATTTCTCACCTTCATATGCCAGACACTTAACACTTCTCCCTTCCACCCATGAAACTTTGACCTTTTGCTAGGGTGCAAAACAGCAACTCCAATCCAAGTTATTTTTGGGACAAGTGTGTAAGTCTCTGTGGGAAGGTGTGTGTGTGTGTGTGTGTGTGTGTGTGTGTAAGTGTGCATAAGTGTGTTTCAGTTAAGATTACCGCTGTTGTTTCTTTATTCCTGACACAGGGACTTAGGAACTGGGTTGTGTTATGACAAAGGAAGTTTCCACTGCACAAGTGGTTTTTCAAGTATGAATTGGCACATTGGGTTGTGGACTCTGTTGTGCATTCTCCCAGGTGGTCCTCAGATGGGTTCTTTCCTTTGCTATTCCCATGCTGTGTGTAATTTTCTGGGTAGACTCAAAGAGGAGTGGCATGGGGAGCTCAGCTGCATTCTGCTGTATGTCCACAATGTGGCGGCAAAGACCATAGTTGAGTGTAGTGATTCTGTGGAATGAGGAGAACTCTAGGAATTGTGGCCCGTGGACAGCAGGGTTGAAATTGACGTAGAGTTCCCTAGACATCTGTTCTTTCCTGTGGGGTGGGGGGATCCCCCATTTGGCTTTGCAAGTGGTAGGGGTTTCTCTCTTTGCCTGGGATGACTCTACTGGGAGCTTGTGAATCCCTGTGCCCAGCTGCATTCTGCTGGGTGTCCACAAGAGGGCAGCACCAGGGCGGGACTAAGGCTCCATGGGGCAAGTGCCCTGAGGCACTGGGCTAGGAGAGTGGCGACAGTGTTTCTGGGTGTGCCCCAAGAGCATGGCCAGCCTAGCGCAGGCAGGCAGTGAACTAAGGATGGGCCCAGACAGGAGCTGTGGGGGTCGTGTTTGCAGAAACAGGGCCTTCAGAGGATGGCAGAAAGTCCCCGGGGGCGGGCCTCAGAGCCCGTGCCCAATGAGCCTGAGGGTGGGCCCAGTGGGTATTCATAGAGACAGCTGGCCAATCAGAGAGGAGGAACGTCACCCTCAGGGGCGTGAAGCAAGAGCTGGCCAATGAGAACAGAGGAGGAGTTGCGTGGGCGGGCCTCAGAGAGCAGCCCACCAATGAGAGCCTGGGTGCTGGCTCTGGGTGGGCGTACCCCTGGAGGTCAGCCAATCAGGGTCCAGTGGAAGTGCCTGGGGGGCGGGCCCTCGGGAGGCTGTCCAATGAGTGCCTGGGGCGGGCCTCGTGGGCGGAGCCCAGGAGGCTGGCCAATCATGGGGCAAGGGCGGTGACCTTCCTGGGCGTGCCTTAGGAACTGGCCTATCAGAGGGCGCCCCTCAGACAGCAGCCCGCCAATGGGAGCCAAGAGAAGGCTGGCTGGGGTCGTGTCCCTGGGACACCAGGCCAATCAGAGTCGAGCGGAAGTGGCTGGTGGGCGGGCCTTCCGGAGGCTGCCCAATCAGCGTGCTGCAGGGCCGTGTGGGCGGTGCTCAAGGCCGCTGGCCAATCACTGACTAGGGGCCCGGACCCTCCTGGGCGTGTCCAAGCACACTGGCCAATGAGATTGCTGGTGGGGTTCTGGGCGTGGCCTAGGCCTCTGGCCTATCAGAGCCTGGCTGGCGCCCTGTGGGCGGGCCTTCTGAAGGAATCCCGCCAATGGGGGCTCAGAGCTGGCCTTAAAAGTCTGGGCGTGCTTCCAGGAAATGCGAAGCAGGGTTCAGCCAAGGGCCCTGCCTTGCAGAAGCTGTCCAGTGCGCATGTGTATAACTCCGTTTGTGCCTGTGCCTCTGTGGATTTGTGTGTGTGTGTGTGTGTGTGTGTGTGTGTCTGAGGGAGGGAGAGAGAGAGAGAACAACAGAATCACTGTGGCACAGGTGATTTTGTGCAAAACACTTGGCACATTCTGATTTACAGCTCAATATTGACACCAGGGCAGCTCTCCTTGGCCCTTGGTCACTTTTCTTCTTTTCAGATGTAAAGACACTGAAGAGGGAGAGGTTTTTGCCCTGAGGCTTGCACTGGGAACTAGCAGCTGCCCTGTTTGTGTTGCCAGACTAGGAAACCTGTGGTGCCTGTCCATGTGGAGAGTCTCCTGGATGAGTTCCTTCTCGAGCCTTTTTCGCTCGGTCCCGTTGGAGCTGCATATAGCTAATGATTTGGAGATTTTATTCCTTTGGACAATTCTTTTCCTGATGCAAAGTTTCTCTCCAGGTTTTAGCAATCAATTGTGTGAATGTCACATCGAATCCATTGTAGAAAATGACTACATCAGTGTCTCTCTCTCTCTCTCTCTATATATATATATATATATATATATATATATATATATGTATGTATGTAACATGTAGAGGTCTGAAAATATTTTTTAGCTAGAGACCTGCACAGCTCTGGATTAGGGTAGCAATGTGGATACACCTGGCCCTTCTGAGCCACAGTCATGAGAGACATCTCACAGAGCCATATCGTATATCACTCTACAAATCTCTCTCAGCACAAACTACCACTGCCAAATCATCTACTTCCCTCTTGCTCTTTTTGTCCACCGAGTCTTATCCCAAAACTGTAAATCAAAGAAGAAATAGACATAGTGCAGTTCCCTGCACACAGGACAGGCTGAGGCTGGACCAGGGAGATGCAATACGCCAGCCTGCATCTTGGCTGGAGCATCACTATGACTACTTCGAATTTGGAGAGGCGAGGGCAGTTTTGGAGAGTGGGCTGCCGGCCAAGGGTTGCTTCTCAGAGTGGCTAAGACCTAGATGTTCTAAGTGTTACCTTTCCTCACAAACATAAAATAGCAATGCCACTTGTAAGAAGTATGCATGGGCATGGAGGGTTTGTCTTCAATGCTCTGGCACTGATCAACACAGGGCCAGAATTTCAGTCCTTGTCTGTCTCTGTCATTCTGTCTCTCTGACTCTCTACGTGCCTTCTTCAATGGGCCCTTACTGGAAGTCAGTGCATGCATCGTGAACTCAGCCTTCCTGGTGTTGAAATTTTCCTTTCTTTGCCCTTTGGATTATTTAGTCTCCTGCACATGGTGTAGTACAGAGGGGAACTGCGGAGACAGCGTCGCTGCTGCAGGTTCCAGGCATATGTCCATCTCCAGCTGCAGCTGTCCAGGCCCTCTGTGCTTGACTGCCATTCTCCAGGGCCCTGAGGCTGACACTCAGCCTCAATGCAACCCTCCTCACCTTCCTGCACAGCATCCTTGTCCTTATTCCATGAGAGCCCCGGTCAAGGGAAGTGAAACTCGATCCCCCTGGCACACACACTGTGCTTTCCCTCTATTAAGCCAAATGGAAAGGATCTGTGGTACTGATGGCCACACCAGTGTCCAGATTTCCCATGCAAAACGGAAGCTTCCAGTGTTCAGAAAGAGGGTGTTTTGATGGCTGTGAAATGTCTTTTCCAAGTGCCTCATGGTGTTTCAAATCCCTTTGAAACCTGAAGTTCTTTCTTGTATCTAGGGAATATTTTCACCACTGGCCAGAAGGGCCGCCCAACTAGGAGCACAGCTATCCAGGGGTCAGGAGGTCTTCCAGCCTGCTAGCTCCTGGAGGGATTCCTGAGTATGTCCTCAGGGCCCAAGTGTAAAAGGTGTTTCCAATTGCCTTGATTAGCAGCAGCCAGGCCCTCAGGTGAGGGGCGGGGCTGTGATCTTGACTGGAAGCCCCTAATTTGGCCAATGGAGGCATCCATCTTTCTTTGTCTGTCCATAGCAAGGGCCCGGGGAGTTTGTGCTTCCTGCAAGCAGAGCGACATTGTATGGGACACTCATGCAAGCCTACTTCTGGGAATCTCTCTGAGTGTGATGTGTGGACACCAGGACACCATGATCAGGGATGTGAGGCCACAGGAGCAATTGCCTTTGCCGGACCAAAAGGGTAAGTGTAAGGGGCCGGGTTCATCCACTATTGTTTGGTTCAACACACTTCCCATCTATGTGGAAACACAGCCCTTTCTGGGTACTTTCTGGGCTTGTAATCTGCTGCCCTGAGCAGTGGACTGAGAGCCTGGAGGCTGAGTAGGCAGCCAAACGTGACTGGACAGGCTCAAGCCCCTGAATTCTGAGGGGTGCCCCAGCTTCCCCCATTGGCAGTGTTTGGATCATAGTGAGGCATGGCATTGATTCGGAACTCAGGAGAGTGAGACATGAGAGTCCCTTTGCATATGCATTCTTGCTTAGCCACAATCTGGGCTAGCTGGCTTGCCCTGACCAGATAGGTTCTCTGTACATAAGTTGCAGGAGAGGCTTGCTCCCTTGCCACCCATGCTCTGAGACTACTACAGGTGATCTCTGAGCACACAAAGACACACACAAACAGACAGACAGACACACACACACACACACACACACACACATTATTGTCAGGTTGGTAGTAGAGCCTATGGTGAAGGCTGGGGCTGTCTGGGGTCTGTGGGCATGAGAGCTGCTGCCTTACAATCTCTACAAGCCAGGTTTGAACCTGTCATCAATGAACTAGGAGGTTTTTGAATTCTGGTCTCTTTCCAACTCATCTATTTCTCTTCTCGCCTTCTCTATCTCTAACTCTCACATGCTCTCACACACTCTGTCTTCACTCATTAATATTTTACTTAGATTCTTATTTTACTGACAGGCCCAGATACACAAAGAGAGTTACCAGAGCACTGCTGAGCTCTGGCTTGTTGTGTTGGCGATTTCACCTAGGCTACTGGAGCCTCAGTTTGTAAGTCTTTCTGACACAAGCCATATTCTGTCTCCTCATTTCCATGCCAGTATCACTCAGAGTTTATAATAAAGATATACATACATGTATATATATACATATAGATTTATATATCTGTCATTTTTAGAATGTTCGACCTATGTATTTGACCTTCTCAGAATTACCACATTTATAACAGCCTAATTTTTCTGAAATAATTGGCCATATAGTTGGAGCAGGATTCAATACAATTATAAATAATAGAACCTTCCAGTAGCATTTCTAATCGTGTTTCTATTAGCATCCTTATTGTAATTATCATGGCCCAGATCTTCCCTCCTTTTTCTAGTGTAAGCTTCAATACGTATGTGTTTGTTTTCTTTCTCCGGAAATCTTAATGTCCCTGGACCCTGAAGTGTTAGGGAATTTTTGAAGCAGCCCTCTGTTTCTCAGCAGATGGTTTCTATGTTTGTGCTGTCATCAGGTCTTCTTGTGGTTTTTGTCTTTATTTATTTTTATTGTTTCAAGTCCTCCTAGATCATCCCCATTTATTTGCATATTTATTTACTTAGTCAGGTATCACATGTGGCATCATTTCTTCTGCTTGAGAGATTTTCTCTTATAACTGAAGGGAACTTTTGATGCACAATACATTTCCTGGGGCAAATACTACACACATATGGTGAAGGCTTGGGTTGTCTGGGGTCTGTGGGCATTAGAGCTGCTGCGTGACAATCTCTACAACCCAGGTTTGAACCTGTCATGAATGAACACAGCCTAGGGGGTTTTTGACTTCTGGTCTATTTCCAACTCTTCTATTTCTCTTCTCGCCATCTCTGTCTCTGACTCTCACAGGCTCTCTCTCACTCTGTCTGAACTCAGGAATATTTTACTTATATCCTTATTTTATTGACAGGCCCAGATATACAAAGAGAGTGGCCAGAGCACTGCTGAGCTCTGGCTGGTTTTGTTTGTGATTTCACCTAGGCTACTGGAGCCTCTGATTGGTAAGTCTCTCTGACTTAAGCCATATTCTGTCTCCTCATATCCATGGCAGTATCTCTCAGACTTTATAATAAAGATATACATCCATATACATATATAAATATACATATATATCTCTGTCGTTTTTAGAATTGTCAACCTATGTAATTGATCTTAATCAGAATTCACACATTTACAACAGGTTCCTTTTTCCCTACTAATTGGCCACATAGTTGGAGCAGGATTCAATACAATTATAAATAATAGAACCTTCCAGTAGCATTTCTAATAGCATTTCTATCAGCATCCTTATTTTAATTATCATAGTACAGAACTTGCCTCCTTTCTCTAGTGTAAGCTTCAATACATATGAGTTTCTTTTCATTCTCCCGAAATCTTAATTTCCCTGGACTCTGAAGGGTCTCGGAACTTTTGAAGCAGCCCTTGATTCACAGCAGATGGTTTCTATGTTTCTGCTGTCATCAGGTCTTCTTGTGCTTTTTGTTTTTATTTTTCATTTGTTTCAAATCCTCCTAGATAACCCCCATTTATTTGCATATTTATTTATTAATTTATTTATTTATTTGGTTCTATATTACATGAGGGGTCCATTCTTCTGCTTGATAGATTTTTCTCTTATAATTGAAGGGAAGTTTACACTCACAATACATATCCTGTCATAAATACTACACACATATGGTGAAGGCTGGGGTTGTCTGGGGTCTGTGGACAGGAGACTGCTGCCCTACAATCTCGACAACCCAGGTTTGAACCTGTCATGTATGAACACAGAGTGGGAGCTTTTGGACTTGTGGTCTCTTTCCAACTCTTCTATTTCTCTTCTTGCCTTCTCTGTCTCTGACTCTCACAGGCTCTCACTCACTCTGTCTGCACTCATTAATATTTTACTTATATATTATTTGACTGACAGGCCCAGATATACAAAGCGAGTCACCAGGGCCCAGCTGAGCTCTGGATTGTTTTGTTGGCGATTTCTCCTAGGTTTCTGGAGCCTCAGCTTTGTAAGTCTCTCTGGCACAAGCCATACTCTGTCTCCTCATAGCCATGCCAGTATCCCTCATAGTTGATAATAAAGATACACATACATATATGTACATATACATACATATATATATATATATCAGACATTTTTAGAATTGTTGACCTTTTTATTTGATCTGAATGCAGAATTACCGCATTTATAATAGCCTCCTTATTCATAAATAATTGTTCACATAGTTGGAGCAGGATTCACTACAATTATAAATTATAAACTTTCCAGGAGCATTTCCAATAGCCTTTCTATCAGTATCCTTATTGTAATTATCATAGCACAGAACTTGCCTCCATTTTCTAGTGTAAGCTTCAAATCGTATGCGTTTCTTTTCATTCTCGGAATTCGTAATTTGCCTGGACCCTGTGTGTCAGGGAATTTTTGAAGCAGCCCTCTATTTCTCAGCAGACGGTTTCTATATTTCTGCTGTCATCAGGTCTTCCTGTGGTGTTTGTTTTTATTTTTTTATTTTTTTCAAATCCTCTTAGATCATTCCCATTTTTTTGCATATTTATTTATTTATTTATTTATTTCGTCCGATATCACATGAGGGGTCATTTCTTCTGCCTGATAGATTTTCTCTTATAATTGAAGGGCTCTTTTGACACACAATACATTTCCTTTTGCAGATACTACACACTACTACAACTGCTACTGCACTGTTTTTGACAGTGACATCCAATGCACAATGGATTAGTATTGCATGGCGCTAGAGAATGTTCACTATTTAACCTACAATGTTTTTAACCTCACAAATATTTATTCTGTTCTTTCTTGGGGGATGAATGGTTTACAGTCAACAGTTCCATATAATAGTGGGCACGGGGGGGTAATTTTTCCCACTACCCCTGTATTTCTGTACATCCTTTGTAACTTTCTTATTGAGGAGAAGCAAACAGTCATAAATTGAGAGAGCAGGGCCCAAGCAGGAAGAGAGACAGAGAGACATCTGCAGCTCTGATTTGTCACTAGCCCAGCTTTACCCTAGCTGGGTAAGTGTGACCAGGGGCTCAAAACAGGGTCCTGGGATTCCACATAGTTCCCTGGCAGCTCCACCAGCTGTTCCTCCAACCGATGCTCCCTTCGTTGTCCATGTAACTATCGATCTGCTCTAGGCATTTCTCACCTTCATATGCCAGAAACTTAACACTTCTCCCTTCCACCCATGAAACTTTGACCTTTTGCGAGGGTGCAAAACAGCAACTCCAATCCAAGTTATTTTTGGGACAAGTGTGTACGTCTCTGTGGGAAGGTGTGTGTGTGTGTGTGTGTGTGTGTGTGTGTGTGTGTGTGTGTAAGTGTGCATAAGTGTGTTTCAGTTAAGATTACCGCTGTTGTTTCTTTATTCCTGACACAGGGACTTAGGAACTGGGTTGTGTTATGACAAAGGAAGTTTCCACTGCACAAGTGGTTTTTCAAGTATGAATTGGCACATTGGATTGTGGACTCTGTTGTGCATTCTCCCAGGTGGTCCTCAGATGGGTTCTTTCCTTTGCTATTCCCATGCTGTGTGTAATTTTCTGGGTAGACTCAAAGAGGAGTGGCATGGGGAGCTCAGCTGCATTCTGCTGTATGTCCACAAGGTGGCGGCAAAGACCATAGTTGAGTGTAGTGATTCTGTGGAATGAGGAGAACTCTAGGAATTGTGGCCCGTGGACAGCAGGGTTGAAATTGACGTAGAGTGCCCTAGACATCTGTTCTTTCCTGTGGGGTGGGGGGATCCCCCATTTGGCTTTGCAAGTGGAAGGGGTTTCTCTCTTTGCCTGGGATGACTCTACTGGGAGCTTGTGAATCCCTGTGCTCAGCTGCATTCTGCTGGGTGTCCACAAGAGGGCAGCACCAGGGCGGGACTAAGGCTCCATGGGGCAAGTGCCCTGAGGCACTGGGCTAGGAGAGTGGCGACAGTGTTTCTGGGTGTGCCCCAAGAGCATGGCCAGCCTACCGCAGGCAGGAAGTGTCCTAAGGACGGGCCCAGACAGGAGCTGTGGGGGTCGTGTTTGCAGAAACAGGGCCTTCAGAGGATGGCAGAAAGTCCCCGGGGGCGGGCCTCAGAGCCCGTGCCCAATGAGCCTGAGGGGAGGGCCCAGTGGGTATTCATAGAGACAGCTGGCCAATCAGAGAGGAGGAACGTCACCCTCAGGGGCGTGAAGCAAGAGCTGGCCAATGAGAACAGAGGAGGAGTTGCGTGGGCGGGCCTCAGAGAGCAGCCCACCAATGAGAGCCTGGGTGCTGGCTCTGGGTGGGCGTACCCCTGGAGGTCAGCCAATCAGGGTCCAGCGGAAGTGCCTGGGGGGCGGGCCCTCGGGAGGCTGTCCAATGAGCGCCTGGGGCGGGCCTCGTGGGCGGAGCCCAGGAGGCTGGCCAATCATGGGGCAAGGGCGGTGACCTTCCTGGGCGTGCCTTAGGAACTGGCCTATCAGAGGACGCCCCTCAGACAGCAGCCCGCCAATGGGAGCCATGAGAAGGCTGGCTGGGGGCGTGTCCCTGGGACACCAGGCCAATCAGAGTCGAGCGGAAGTGGCTGGTGGGCGTGCCTTCCGGAGGCTGCCCAATCAGCGTGCTGCAGGGCCGTGTGGGCGGTGCTCAAGGCTGCTGGCCAATCACTGACTAGGGGCCCGGACCCTCCTGGGCGTGTCCAAGCACACTGGCCAATGAGATTGCTGGTGGGTTTCTGGGCGTGGCCGAGGCCTCTGGCCTATCAGAGCCTGGCTGGCGCCCTGTGGGCGTGCCTTCTGAAGGAATCCCGCCAATGGGAGCTCAGAGCTGGCCTTAAAAGGCTGGGCGTGCTTCCAGGAAATGCGAAGCAGGGTTCAGCCCAGGGCCCTGCCTTGCAGAAGCTGTCCAGTGCGCATGTGTATAACTCCGTTTGTGCCTGTGCCTCTGTGGATTTGTGTGTGTGTGTGTGTGTGTGTGTGTGTGTCTGAGGGAGGGAGAGAGAGAGAGAACAACAGAATCACTGTGGCACAGGTGATTTTGTGCAAAACACTTGGCACATTCTGATTTACAGCTCAATATTTACACCAGGGCAGCTCTCCTTGGCCCTTGGTCACTTTTCTTCTTTTCAGATGTAAAGACACTGAAGAGGGAGAGGTTTTTGCCCTGAGGCTTGCACTGGGAACTAGCAGCTGCCCTGTTTGTGTTGCCAGACTAGGAAACCTGTGGTGCCTGTCCATGTGGAGAGTCTCCTGGATGAGTTCCTTCTCGAGCCTTTTTCGCTCGGTCCCGTTGGAGCTGCATATAGCTAATGATTTGGAGATTTTATTCCTTTGGACAATTCTTTTCCTGATGCAAAGTTTCTCTCCAGGTTTTAGCAATCAATTGTGTGAATGTCACATCGAATCCATTGTAGAAAATGACTACATCAGTGTCTCTCTCTCTCTTTCTCTTTCTCTCTCTCTCTCTCTCTATATATATATATATATATATGTATGTAACATGTAGAGGTCTGAAAATATTTTTTAGCTAGAGACCTGAACAGCTCTGGATTAGGGTAGCAATGTGGATACACCTGGCCCTTCTGAGCCACAGTCATGAGAGACATCTCACAGAGCCATATCGTATATCACTCTACAAATCTCTCTCAGCACAAACTACCACTGCCAAATCATCTACTTCCCTCTTGCTCCTTTTGTCCACCGAGTCTTATCCCAAAACTGTAAATCAAAGAAGAAATAGACATAGTGCAGTTCCCTGCACACAGGACAGGCTGAGGCTGGACCAGGGAGATGCAATACGCCAGCCTGCATCTTGGCTGGAGGATCACTATGCTTACTTCGAATTTGGAGAGGCGAGGGCAGTTTGGGAGAGTGGGCTGCCTGCCAAGGGTTGCTTCTCAGAGTGGCTAAGACCTAGATGTTCTAAGTGTTACCTTTCCTCACAAACATAAAATAGCAATGCCACTTGTAAGAAGTATGCATGGGCATGGAGGGTTTGTCTTCAGTGCTCTGGCACTGATCAACACAGGGCCAGAATTTCAGTCCTTGTCTGTCTCTGTCATTCTGTCTCTCTGACTGTCTCTACGTGCCTTCTTCACTGGGCCCTTACTGGAAGTCAGTGCATGCATCGTGAACTCAGCCTTCCTGGTGTTGAAATTTTCCTTTCTTTGCCCTTTGGATTATTAAGTCTCCTGCACATGGTGTAGTACAGAGGGGAACTGCGGAGACAGCGTTGCTGCTGCAGGTTCCAGGCATATGTCCATCTCCAGCTGCAGCTGTCCAGGCCCTCTGTGCTTGACTGCCATTCTCCAGGGCCCTGAGGCTGACACTCAGCCTCAATGCAGCCCTCCTCACCTTCCTGCACAGCATCCTTGTCCTTATTCCATGAGAGCCCCGGTCAAGGGAAGTGAAACTCGATCCCCCTGGCACACACACTGTGCTTTCCCTCTATTAAGCCAAATGGAAAGGATCTGTGGTACTGATGGCCACACCAGTGTCCAGATTTCCCATGCAAAACGGAAGCTTCCAGTGTTCAGAAAGAGGGTGTTTTGATGGCTGTGAAATGTCTTTTCCAAGTGCCTCATGGTGTTTCAAATCCCTTTGAAACCTGAAGTTCTTTCTTGTATCTAGGGAATATTTTCACCACTGGCCAGAAGGGCCGCCCAACTAGGAGCACAGCTATCCAGGGGTCAGGAGGTCTTCCAGCCTGCTAGCTCCTGGAGGGATTCCTGAGTATGTCCTCAGGGCCCAAGTGTAAAAGGTGTTTCCAATTGCCTTGATTAGCAGCAGCCAGGCCCTCAGGTGAGGGGCGGGGCTGTGATCTTGACTGGAAGCCCCTAATTTGGCCAATGGAGGCATCCATCTTTTTTTGTCTGTCCATAGCAAGGGCCCGGGGAGTTTGTGCTTCCTGCAAGCAGAGCGACATTGTATGGGACACTCATGCAAGCCTACTTCTGGGAATCTCTCTGAGTGTGATGTGTGGACACCAGGAAGCATGAGCAGGGATGTGAGGCCACAGGAGCAATTGCCTTAGCCGGACCCAAAGGGTAGGTGTAAGGGGCCGGGTTCATCCACTATTGTTTGGTTCAACACACTTCCCATCTATGTGGAAAGACAGCCCTTCTGGGTACTTTCTGGGCTTGTAATCTGCTGCCCTGAGCAGTGGACTGAGAGCCTGGAGGCTGAGTAGGCAGCCAAACGTGACTGGACAGGCTCAAGCCCCTGAATTCTGAGGGGTGCCCCAGCTTCCCCCATTGGCAGTGTTTGGATCATAGTGAGGCATGGCATTGATTCGGAACTCAGGAGAGTGAGACATGAGAGTCCCTTTGCATATGCATTCTTGCTTAGCCACAATCTGGGCTAGCTGGCTTGCCCTGACCAGATAGGTTCTCTGTACATAAGTTGCAGGAGAGGCTGGCTCCCTTGCCACCCATGCTCTGAGACTACTACAGGTGATCTCTGAGCACACACAGACACACACAAACAGACAGACACACACACACACACACACACACACATTACTGTCAGGTTGGTAGTAGAGCCTATGGTGAAGGCTGGGGCTGTCTGGGGTCTGTGGGCATGAGAGCTGCTGCCTTACAATCTCTACAAGCCAGGTTTGAACCTGTCATCAATGAACACAGTGTAGGAGGTTTTTGAATTCTGGTCTCTTTCCAACTCATCTATTTCTCTTCTCGCGTTCTCTATCTCTAACTCTCACATGCTCTCACACACTCTGTCTTCACTCATTAATATTTTACTTAGATTCTTATTTTACTGACAGGCCCAGATAGACAAAGAGAGTTACCAGAGCACTGCTGAGCTCTGGCTTGTTGTGTTGGCGATTTCACCTAGGCTACTGGAGCCTCAGTTTGTAAGTCTTTCTGACACAAGCCATATTCTGTCTCCTCATTTCCATGCCAGTATCACTCAGAGTTTATAATAAAGATATACATACATGTATATATGTACATATAGATTTATATGTCTGTCATTTTTAGAATGTTCGACCTATGTATTTGACCTTCTTTCAGAATTACCACATTTATAACAGCCTAGTTTTTCTGAAATAATTGGCCATATAGTTGGAGCAGGATTCAATACAATTATAAATAATAGAACCTTCCAGTAGCATTTCTAATCGTGTTTCTATTAGCATCCTTATTGTAATTATCATGGCCCAGATCTTCCCTCCTTTTTCTAGTGTAAGCTTCAATACGTATGTGTTTGTTTTCTTTCTCCGGAAATCTTAATGTCCCTGGACGCTGAAGTGTTAGGGAATTTTTGAAGCAGCCCTCTGTTTCTCAGCAGATGGTTTCTATGTTTCTGCTGTCATCAGGTCTTCTTGTGGTTTTTGTCTTTATTTATTTTTATTGTTTCAAGTCCTCCTAGATCATCCCCATTTATTTGCATATTTATTTATTTAGTCAGGTATCACATGTGGCATCATTTCTTCTGCTTGAGAGATTTTCTCTTATAACTGAAGGGAACTTTTGATGCACAATACATTTCCTGGGGCAAATACTACACACATATGGTGACGGCTTGGGTTGTCTGGGGTCTGTGGGCATTAGAGCTGCTGCGTGACAATCTCTACAACCCAGGTTTGAACCTGTCATGAATGAACACAGCCTAGGGGGTTTTTGACTTCTGGTCTATTTCCAACTCTTCTATTTCTCTTCTCGCCATCTCTGTCTCTGACTCTCACAGGCTCTCTCTCACTCTGTCTGAACTCAGGAATATTTTACTTATATCCTTATTTTATTGACAGGCCCAGATATACAAAGAGAGTGGCCAGAGCACTGCTGAGCTCTGGCTGGTTTTGTTTGTGATTTCACCTAGGCTACTGGAGCCTCTGATTGGTAAGTCTCTCTGACTTAAGCCATATTCTGTCTCCTCATATCCATGGCAGTATCTCTCAGACTTTATAATAAAGATATACATCCATATACATATATAAATATACATATATATCTCTGTCGTTTTTAGAATTGTCAACCTATGTAATTGATCTTAATCAGAATTCACACATTTACAACAGGTTCCTTTTTCCCTACTAATTGGCCACATAGTTGGAGCAGGATTCAATACAATTATAAATAATAGAACCTTCCAGTAGCATTTCTAATAGCATTTCTATCAGCATCCTTATTTTAATTATCATAGTACAGAACTTGCCTCCTTTCTCTAGTGTAAGCTTCAATACATATGAGTTTCTTTTCATTCTCCCGAAATTTTAATTTCCCTGGACTCTGAAGGGTCTCGGAACTTTTGAAGCAGCCCTTGATTCTCAGCAGATGGTTTCTGTGTTTCTGCTGTCATCAGGTCTTCTTGTGCTTTTTGTTTTTATTTTTCATTTGTTTCAAATCCTCCTAGATAACCCCCATTTACTTGCATATTTATTTATTAATTTATTTATTTATTTGGTTCTATATTACATGAGGGGTCCATTCTTCTGCTTGATAGATTTTTCTCTTATAATTGAAGGGAAGTTTACACTCACAATACATATCCTGTCGTAAATACTACACACATATGGTGAAGGCTGGGGTTGTCTGGGGTCTGTGGACAGGAGACTGATGCCTTACAATCTCGACAATCCAGGTTTGAACCTGTCATGTATGAACACAGAGTGGGAGCTTTTGGACTTCTGGTCTCTTTCCAACTCTTCTATTTCTCTTCTTGCCTTCTCTGTCTCTGACTCTCACAGGCTCTCACTCATTCTGTCTGCACTCATTAATATTTTACTTTTATATTATTTGACTGACAGGCCCAGATATACAAAGCGAGTCACCAGGGCCCGGCTGAGCTCTGGATTGTTTTGTTGGCGATTTCACCTAGGTTTCTGGAGCCTCAGCTTTGTAAGTCTCTCTGGCACAAGCCATACTCTGTCTCCTCATAGCCATGCCAGTATCCCTCATAGTTGATAATAAAGATACACATACATATATGTACATATACATATATATATATATATATCAGACATTTTTAGAATTGTTGACCTTTATATTTGATCTGAATGCAGAATTACCGCATTTATAATAGCCTCCTTATTCATAAATAATTGGTCACATAGTTGGAGCAGGATTCACTACAATTATAAATTATAAACTTTCCAGGAGCATTTCCAATAGCCTTTCTATCAGTATCCTTATTGTAATTATCATAGCACAGAACTTGCCTCCATTTTCTAGTGTAAGCTTCAAATCGTATGCGTTTCTTTTCATTCTCGGAATTCGTAATTTGCCTGGACCCTGTGTGTCAGGGAATTTTTGAAGCAGCCCTCTATTTCTCAGCAGACATTTTCTATATTTCTGCTGTCATCAGGTCTTCCTGTGGTGTTTGTTTTTATTTTTTATTTTTTTCAAATCCTCTTAGATCATTCCCATTTATTTGCATATTTATTTATTTATTTATTTCGTCCGATATCACATGAGGGGTCATTTCTTCTGCCTCATAGATTTTCTCTTATAATTGAAGGGAACTTTTGACACACAATACATTTCCTTTTGCAGATACTACACACTACTACAACTGCTACTGCACTGTTTTTGACAGTGACATCCAATGCACAATGGATTAGTATTGGATGGCGCTAGAGAATGTTCACTATTTAACCTACAAGGTTTTTAACCACACAAATATTTATTCTGTTCTTTCTTGGGGGATGAATGGTTTACAGTCAACAGTTCCATGTAATAGTGGGCACGGGGGGTAATTTTTCCCACTACCCCTGTATTTCTGTACATCCTTTGTAACTTTCTTATTGAGGAGAAGCAAACAGTCATAAATTGAGAGAGCAGGGCCCAAGCAGGAAGAGAGACAGAGAGACATCTGCAGCTCTGATTTGTCACTAGCCCAGCTTTACCCTAGCTGGGTAAGTGTGACCAGGGGCTCAAAACTGGGTCCTGGGATTCCACATAGTTCCCTGGCAGCTCCACCAGCTGTCCCTCCAACCCATGCTCCCTTCGTTGTCCATGTAACTATCGATCTGCTCTAGGCATTTCTCACCTTCATATGCCAGACACTTAACACTTCTCCCTTCCACCCATGAAACTTTGACCTTTTGCTAGAGTGCAAAACAGCAACTCCAATCCAAGTTATTTTTGGGACAAGTGTGTACGTCTCTGTGGGAAGGTGTGTGTGTGTGTGTGTGTGTGTGTGTAAGTGTGCATAAGTGTGTTTCAGTTAAGATTACCGCTGTTGTTTCTTTATTCCTGACACTGGGACATAGGAACTGGGTTGTGTTATGACAAAGGAAGTTTCCACTGCACAAGTGGTTTTTCAAGTATGAATTGGCACATTGGATTGTGGACTCTGTTGTGCATTCTCCCAGGTGGTCCTCAGATGGGTTCTTTCCTTTGCTATTCCCATGCTGTGTGTAATTTTCTGGGTAGACTCAAAGAGGAGTGGCATGGGGAGCTCAGCTGCATTCTGCTGTATGTTCACAAGGTGGCGGCAAAGACCATAGTTGAGTGTAGTGATTCTGTGGAATGAGGAGAACTCTAGGAATTGTGGCCCGTGGACAGCAGGGTTGAAATTGACATAGAGTTCCCTAGACATCTGTTCTTTCCTGTGGGGTGGGGGGATCCCCCATTTGGCTTTGCAAGTGGAAGGGGTTTCTCTCTTTGCCTGGGATGACTCTACTGGGAGCTTGTGAATCCCTGTGCTCAGCTGCATTCTGCTGGGTGTCCACAAGAGGGCAGCACCAGGGCGGGACTAAGGCTCCATGGGGCAAGTGCCCTGAGGCACTGGGCTAGGAGAGTGGCGACAGTGTTTCTGGGTGTGCCCCAAGAGCATGGCCAGCCTAGCGCAGGCAGGCAGTGTCCTAAGGATGGGCCCAGACAGGAGCTGTGGGGGTCGTGTTTGCAGAAACAGGGCCTTCAGAGGATGGCAGAAAGTCCCCGGGGGCGGGCCTCAGAGCCCGTGCCCAATGAGCCTGAGGGGAGGGCCCAGTGGGTATTCATAGAGACAGCTGGCCAATCAGAGAGGAGGAACGTCACCCTCAGGGGCGTGAAGCAAGAGCTGGCCAATGAGAACAGAGGAGGAGTTGCGTGGGCGGGCCTCAGAGAGCAGCCCACCAATGAGAGCCTGGGTGCTGTCTCTGGGTGGGCGTACCCCTGGAGGTCAGCCAATCAGGGTCCAGCGGAAGTGCCTGGGGGGCGGGCCCTCGGGAGGCTGTCCAATGAGCGCCTGGGGCGGGCCTCGTGGGCGGAGCCCAGGAGGCTGGCCAATCATGGGGCAAGGGCGGTGACCTTCCTGGGCGTGCCTTAGGAACTGGCCTATCAGAGTGCGCCCCTCAGACAGCAGCCCGCCAATGGGAGCCAAGAGAAGGCTGGCTGGGGGCGTGTCCCTGGGACACCAGGCCAATCAGAGTCGAGCAGAAGTGGCTGGTGGGCGGGCCTTCCGGAGGCTGCCCAATCAGCGTGCTGCAGGGCCGTGTGGGCGGTGCTCAAGGCCGCTGGCCAATCACTGACTAGGGGCCCGGACCCTCCTGGGCGTGTCCAAGCACACTGGCCAATGAGATTGCTGGTGGGGTTCTGGGCGTGGCCTAGGCCTCTGGCCTATCAGAGCCTGGCTGGCGCCCTGTGGGCGGGCATTCTGAAGGAATCCCGCCAATGAGAGCTCAGAGCTGGCCTTAAAAGGATGGGCGTGCTTCCAGGAAATGCGAAGCAGGGTTCAGCCCAGGGCCCTGCCTTGCAGAAGCTGTCCAGTGCGCATGTGTATAACTCCGTTTGTGCCTGTGCCTCTGTGGATTTGTGTGTGTGTGTGTGTGTGTGTGTGTCTGAGGGAGGGAGAGAGAGAGAGAGCAACAGAATCACTGTGGCACAGGTGATTTTGTGCAAAACACTTGGCACATTCTGATTTACAGCTCAATATTGACACCAGGGCAGCTCTCCTTGGCCCTTGGTCACTTTTCTTTTTTTCAGATGTAAAGACACTGAAGAGGGAGAGGTTTTTGCCCTGAGGCTTGCACTGGGAACTAGCAGCTGCCCTGTTTGTGTTGCCAGACTAGGAAACCTGTGGTGCCTGTCCATGTGGAGAGTCTCCTGGATGAGTTCCTTCTCGAGCCTTTTTCGCTCGGTCCCGTTGGAGCTGCATATAGCTAATGATTTGGAGATTTTATTCCTTTGGACAATTCTTTTCCTGATGCAAAGTTTCTCTCCAGGTTTTAGCAATCAATTGTGTGAATGTCACATCGAATCCGTTGTAGAAAATGACTACATCAGTGTCTCTCTCTCTCTTTCTCTTTCTCTCTCTCTCTCTCTCTCTCTCTATATATATATATATATATATATGTATGTAACATGTAGAGGTCTGAAAATATTTCTTAGCTAGAGACCTGCACAGCTCTGGATTAGGGTAGCAATGTGGATACACCTGGCCCTTCTGAGCCACAGTCATGAGAGACATCTCACAGAGCCATATCGTATATCACTCTACAAATCTCTCTCAGCACAAACTACCACTGCCAAATCATCTACTTCCCTCTTGCTCTTTTTGTCCACCGAGTCTTATCCCAAAACTGTAAATCAAAGAAGAAATAGACATAGTGCAGTTCCCTGCACACAGGACAGGCTGAGGCTGGACCAGGGAGATGCAATACGCCAGCCTGCATCTTGGCTGGAGCATCACTATGACTACTTCGAATTTGGAGAGGCGAGGGCAGTTTTGGAGAGTGGGCTGCCGGCCAAGGGTTGCTTCTCAGAGTGGCTAAGACCTAGATGTTCTAAGTGTTACCTTTCCTCACAAACATAAAATAGCAATGCCACTTGTAAGAAGTATGCATGGGCATGGAGGGTTTGTCTTCAGTGCTCTGGCACTGATCAACACAGGGCCAGAATTTCAGTCCTTGTCTGTCTCTGTCATTCTGTCTCTCTGACTGTCTCTACGTGCCTTCTTCACTGGGCCCTTACTGGAAGTCAGTGCATGCATCGTGAACTCAGCCTTCCTGGTGTTGAAATTTTCCTTTCTTTGCCCTTTGGATTATTTAGTCTCCTGCACATGGTGTAGTACAGAGGGGAACTGCGGAGACAGCGTTGCTGCTGCAGGTTCCAGGCATATGTCCATCTCCAGCTGCAGCTGTCCAGGCCCTCTGTGCTTGACTGCCATTCTCCAGGGCCCTGAGGCTGACACTCAGCCTCAATGCAGCCCTCCTCACCTTCCTGCACAGCATCCTTGTCCTTATTCCATGAGAGCCCCGGTCAAGGGAAGTGAAACTCGATCCCCCTGGCACACACACTGTGCTTTCCCTCTATTAAGCCAAATGGAAAGGATCTGTGGTACTGATGGCCACACCAGTGTCCAGATTTCCCATGCAAAACGGAAGCTTCCAGTGTTCAGAAAGAGGGTGTTTTGATGGCTGTGAAATGTCTTTTCCAAGTGCCTCATGGTGTTTCAAATCCCTTTGAAACCTGAAGTTCTTTCTTGTATCTAGGGAATATTTTCACCACTGGCCAGAAGGGCCGCCCAACTAGGAGCACAGCTATCCAGGGGTCAGGAGGTCTTCCAGCCTGCTAGCTCCTGGAGGGATTCCTGAGTATGTCCTCAGGGCCCAAGTGTAAAAGGTGTTTCCAATTGCCTTGATTAGCAGCAGCCAGGCCCTCAGGTGAGGGGCGGGGCTGTGATCTTGACTGGAAGCCCCTAATTTGGCCAATGGAGGCATCCATCTTTCTTTGTCTGTCCATAGCAAGGGCCCGGGGAGTTTGTGCTTCCTGCAAGCAGAGCGACATTGTATGGGACACTCATGCAAGCCTACTTCTGGGAATCTCTCTGAGTGTGATGTGTGGACACCAGGACACCATGATCAGGGATGTGAGGCCACAGGAGCAATTGCCTTAGCCGGACCCAAAGGGTAGGTGTAAGGGGCCGGGTTCATCCACTATTGTTTGGTTCAACACACTTCCCATCTATGTGGAAACACAGCCCTTTCTGGGTACTTTCTGGGCTTGTAATCTGCTGCCCTGAGCAGTGGACTGAGAGCCTGGAGGCTGAGTAGGCAGCCAAACGTGACTGGACAGGCTCAAGCCCCTGAATTCTGAGGGGTGCCCCAGCTTCCCCCATTGGCAGTGTTTGGATCATAGTGAGGCATGGCATTGATTCGGAACTCAGGAGAGTGAGACATGAGAGTCCCTTTGCATATGCATTCTTGCTTAGCCACAATCTGGGCTAGCTGGCTTGCCCTGACCAGATAGGTTCTCTGTACATAAGTTGCAGGAGAGGCTGGCTCCCTTGCCACCCATGCTCTGAGACTACTACAGGTGATCTCTGAGCACACACAGACACACACAAACAGACAGACACACACACACACACACACACACACACATTACTGTCAGGTTGGTAGTAGAGCCTATGGTGAAGGCTGGGGCTGTCTGGGGTCTGTGGGCATGAGAGCTGCTGCCTTACAATCTCTACAAGCCAGGTTTGAACCTGTCATCAATGAACACAGTGTAGGAGGTTTTTGAATTCTGGTCTCTTTCCAACTCATCTATTTCTCTTCTCGCCTTCTCTATCTCTAACTCTCACATGCTCTCACACACTCTGTCTTCACTCATTAATATTTTACTTAGATTCTTATTTTACTGACAGGCCCAGATAGACAAAGAGAGTTACTAGAGCACTGCTGAGCTCTGGCTTGTTGTGTTGGCGATTTCACCTAGGCTACTGGAGCCTCAGTTTGTAAGTCTTTCTGACACAAGCCATATTCTGTCTCCTCATTTCCATGCCAGTATCACTCAGAGTTTATAATAAAGATATACATACATGTATATATATACATATAGATTTATATATCTGTCATTTTTAGAATGTTCGACCTATGTATTTGACCTTCTCAGAATTACCACATTTATAACAGCCTAATTTTTCTGAAATAATTGGCCATATAGTTGGAGCAGGATTCAATACAATTATAAATAATAGAACCTTCCAGTAGCATTTCTAATCGTGTTTCTATTAGCATCCTTATTGTAATTATCATGGCCCAGATCTTCCCTCCTTTTTCTAGTGTAAGCTTCAATACGTATGTGTTTGTTTTCTTTCTCCGGAAATCTTAATGTCCCTGGACCCTGAAGTGTTAGGGAATTTTTGAAGCAGCCCTCTGTTTCTCAGCAGATGGTTTCTATGTTTGTGCTGTCATCAGGTCTTCTTGTGGTTTTTGTCTTTATTTATTTTTATTGTTTCAAGTCCTCCTAGATCATCCCCATTTATTTGCATATTTATTTATTTAGTCAGGTATCACATGTGGCATCATTTCTTCTGCTTGAGAGATTTTCTCTTATAACTGAAGGGAACTTTTGATGCACAATACATTTCCTGGGGCAAATACTACACACATATGGTGAAGGCTTGGGTTGTCTGGGGTCTGTGGGCATTAGAGCTGCTGCGTGACAATCTCTACAACCCAGGTTTGAATCTGTCATGAATGAACACAGCCTAGGGGGTTTTTGACTTCTGGTCTATTTCCAACTCTTCTATTTCTCTTCTCGCCATCTCTGTCTCTGACTCTCACAGGCTCTCTCTCACTCTGTCTGAACTCAGGAATATTTTACTTATATCCTTATTTTATTGACAGGCCCAGATATACAAAGAGAGTGGCCAGAGCACTGCTGAGCTCTGGCTGGTTTTGTTTGTGATTTCACCTAGGCTACTGGAGCCTCTGATTGGTAAGTCTCTCTGACTTAAGCCATATTCTGTCTCCTCATATCCATGGCAGTATCTCTCAGACTTTATAATAAAGATATACATCCATATACATATATAAATATACATATATATCTCTGTCGTTTTTAGAATTGTCAACCTATGTAATTGATCTTAATCAGAATTCACACATTTACAACAGGTTCCTTTTTCCCTACTAATTGGCCACATAGTTGGAGCAGGATTCAATACAATTATAAATAATAGAACCTTCCAGTAGCATTTCTAATAGCATTTCTATCAGCATCCTTATTTTAATTATCATAGTACAGAACTTGCCTCCTTTCTCTAGTGTAAGCTTCAATACATATGAGTTTCTTTTCATTCTCCCGAAATTTTAATTTCCCTGGACTCTGAAGGGTCTCGGAACTTTTGAAGCAGCCCTTGATTCTCAGCATATGGTTTCTATGTTTCTGCTGTCATCAGGTCTTCTTGTGCTTTTTGTTTTTATTTTTCATTTGTTTCAAATCCTCCTAGATAACCCCCATTTATTTGCATATTTATTTATTTATTTATTTATTTGGTTCTATATTACATGAGGGGTCCATTCTTCTGCTTGATAGATTTTTCTCTTATAATTGAAGGGAAGTTTACACTCACAATACATATCCTGTCGTAAATACTACACACATATGGTGAAGGCTGGGGTTGTCTGGGGTCTGTGGACAGGAGACTGCTGCCCTACAATCTCGACAACCCAGGTTTGAACCTGTCATGTATGAACACAGAGTGGGAGCTTTTGGACTTCTGGTCTCTTTCCAACTCTTCTATTTCTCTTCTTGCCTTCTCTGTCTCTGACTCTCACAGGCTCTCACTCACTCTGTCTGCACTCATTAATATTTTACTTATATATTATTTGACTGACAGGCCCAGATATACAAAGCGAGTCACCAGGGCCCAGCTGAGCTCTGGATTGTTTTGTTGGCGATTTCACCTAGGTTTCTGGAGCCTCAGCTTTGTAAGTCTCTCTGGCACAAGCCATACTCTGTCTCCTCATAGCCATGCCAGTATCCCTCATAGTTGATAATAAAGATACACATACATATATGTACATATACATACATATATATATATATATATCAGACATTTTTAGAATTGTTGACCTTTTTATTTGATCTGAATGCAGAATTACCGCATTTATAATAGCCTCCTTATTCATAAATAATTGGTCACATAGTTGGAGCAGGATTCACTACAATTATAAATTATAAACTTTCCAGGAGCATTTCCAATAGCCTTTCTATCAGTATCCTTATTGTAATTATCATAGCACAGAACTTGCCTCCATTTTCTAGTGTAAGCTTCAAATCGTATGCGTTTCTTTTCATTCTCGGAATTCGTAATTTGCCTGGACCCTGTGTGTCAGGGAATTTTTGAAGCAGCCCTCTATTTCTTAGCAGACATTTTCTATATCTCTGCTGTCATCAGGTCTTCCTGTGGTGTTTGTTTTTATTTTTTTATTTTTTTCAAATCCTCTTAGATCATTCCCATTTATTTGCATATTTATTTATTTATTTATTTATTTCGTCCGATATCACATGAGGGGTCATTTCTTCTGCCTGATAGATTTTCTCTTATAATTGAAGGGCTCTTTTGACACACAATACATTTCCTTTTGCAGATACTACACACTACTACAACTGCTACTGCACTGTTTTTGACAGTGACATCCAATGCACAATGGATTAGTATTGGATGGCGCTAGAGAATGTTCACTATTTAACCTACAATGTTTTTAACCTCACAAATATTTATTCTGTTCTTTCTTGGGGGATGAATGGTTTACAGTCAACAGTTCCATGTAATAGTGGGCACGGGGGGGGGTAATTTTTCCCACTACCCCTGTATTTCTGTACATCCTTTGTAACTTTCTTATTGAGGAGAAGCAAACAGTCATAAATTGAGAGAGCAGGGCCCAAGCAGGAAGAGAGACAGAGAGACATCTGCAGCTCTGATTTGTCACTAGCCCAGCTTTTCCCTAGCTGGGTAAGTGTGACCAGGGGCTCAAAACAGGGTCCTGGGATTCCACATAGTTCCCTGGCAGCTCCACCAGCTGTCCCTCCAACCCATGCTCCCTTCGTTGTCCATGTAACTATCGATCTGCTCTAGGCATTTCTCACCTTCATATGCCAGACACTTAACACTTCTCCCTTCCACCCATGAAACTTTGACCTTTTGCTAGGGTGCAAAACAGCAACTCCAATCCAAGTTATTTTTGGGACAAGTGTGTAAGTCTCTGTGGGAAGGTGTGTGTGTGTGTGTGTGTGTGTGTGTGTGTGTAAGTGTGCATAAGTGTGTTTCAGTTAAGATTACCGCTGTTGTTTCTTTATTCCTGACACAGGTACTTAGGAACTGGGTTGTGTTATGACAAAGGAAGTTTCCACTGCACAAGTGGTTTTTCAAGTATGAATTGGCACATTGGGTTGTGGACTCTGTTGTGCATTCTCCCAGGTGGTCCTCAGATGGGTTCTTTCCTTTGCTATTCCCATGCTGTGTGTAATTTTCTGGGTAGACTCAAAGAGGAGTGGCATGGGGAGCTCAGCTGCATTCTGCTGTATGTCCACAAGGTGGCGGCAAAGACCATAGTTGAGTGTAGTGATTCTGTGGAATGAGGAGAACTCTAGGAATTGTGGCCCGTGGACAGCAGGGTTGAAATTGACGTAGAGTTCCCTAGACATCTGTTCTTTCCTGTGGGGTGGGGGGATCCCCCATTTGGCTTTGCAAGTGGTAGGGGTTTCTCTCTTTGCCTGGGATGACTCTACTGGGAGCTTGTGAATCCCTGTGCCCAGCTGCATTCTGCTGGGTGTCCACAAGAGGGCAGCACCAGGGCGGGACTAAGGCTCCATGGGGCAAGTGCCCTGAGGCACTGGGCTAGGAGAGTGGCGACAGTGTTTCTGGGTGTGCCCCAAGAGCATGGCCAGCCTAGCGCAGGCAGGCAGTGAACTAAGGATGGGCCCAGACAGGAGCTGTGGGAGTCGTGTTTGCAGAAACAGGGCCTTCAGAGGATGGCAGAAAGTCCCCGGGGGCGGGCCTCAGAGCCCGTGCCCAATGAGCCTGAGGGTGGGCCCAGTGGGTATTCATAGAGACAGCTGGCCAATCAGAGAGGAGGAACGTCACCCTCAGGGGCGTGAAGCAAGAGCTGGCCAATGAGAACAGAGGAGGAGTTGCGTGGGCGGGCCTCAGAGAGCAGCCCACCAATGAGAGCCTGGGTGCTGGCTCTGGGTGGGCGTACCCCTGGAGGTCAGCCAATCAGGGTCCAGTGGAAGTGCCTGGGGGGCGGGCCCTCGGGAGGCTGTCCAATGAGTGCCTGGGGCGGGCCTCGTGGGCGGAGCCCAGGAGGCTGGCCAATCATGGGGCAAGGGCGGTGACCATCCTGGGCGTGCCTTAGGAACTGGCCTATCAGAGGGCGCCCCTCAGACAGCAGCCCGCCAATGGGAGCCAAGAGAAGGCTGGCTGGGGTCGTGTCCCTGGGACACCAGGCCAATCAGAGTCGAGCGGAAGTGGCTGGTGGGCGGGCCTTCCGGAGGCTGCCCAATCAGCGTGCTGCAGGGCCGTGTGGGCGGTGCTCAAGGCCGCTGGCCAATCACTGACTAGGGGCCCGGACCCTCCTGGGCGTGTCCAAGCACACTGGCCAATGAGATTGCTGGTGGGGTTCTGGGCGTGGCCTAGGCCTCTGGCCTATCAGAGCCTGGCTGGCGCCCTGTGGGTGGGCCTTCTGAAGGAATCCCGCCAATGGGGGCTCAGAGCTGGCCTTAAAAGGCTGGGCGTGCTTCCAGGAAATGCGAAGCAGGGTTCAGCCAAGGGCCCTGCCTTGCAGAAGCTGTCCAGTGCGCATGTGTATAACTCCGTTTGTGCCTGTGCCTCTGTGGATTTGTGTGTGTGTGTGTGTGTGTGTGTGTGTGTGTGTCTGAGGGAGGGAGAGAGAGAGAGAACAACAGAATCACTGTGGCACAGGTGATTTTGTGCAAAACACTTGGCACATTCTGATTTACAGCTCAATATTGACACCAGGGCAGCTCTCCTTGGCCCTTGGTCACTTTTCTTCTTTTCAGATGTAAAGACACTGAAGAGGGAGAGGTTTTTGCCCTGAGGCTTGCACTGGGAACTAGCAGCTGCCCTGTTTGTGTTGCCAGACTAGGAAACCTGTGGTGCCTGTCCATGTGGAGAGTCTCCTGGATGAGTTCCTTCTCGAGCCTTTTTCGCTCGGTCCCGTTGGAGCTGCATATAGCTAATGATTTGGAGATTTTATTCCTTTGGACAATTCTTTTCCTGATGCAAAGTTTCTCTCCAGGTTTTAGCAATCAATTGTGTGAATGTCACATCGAATCCGTTGTAGAAAATGACTACATCAGTGTCTCTCTCTCTCTTTCTCTTTCTCTTTCTCTCTCTCTCTCTCTCTATATATATATATATATATGTATGTAACATGTAGAGGTCTGAAAATATTTCTTAGCTAGAGACCTGCACAGCTCTGGATTAGGGTAGCAATGTGGATACACCTGGCCCTTCTGAGCCACAGTCATGAGAGACATCTCACAGAGCCATATCGTATATCACTCTACAAATCTCTCTCAGCACAAACTACCACTGCCAAATCATCTACTTCCCTCTTGCTCTTTTTGTCCACCGAGTCTTATCCCAAAACTGTAAATCAAAGAAGAAATAGACATAGTGCAGTTCCCTGCACACAGGACAGGCTGAGGCTGGACCAGGGAGATGCAATACGCCAGCCTGCATCTTGGCTGGAGCATCACTATGACTACTTCGAATTTGGAGAGGCGAGGGCAGTTTTGGAGAGTGGGCTGCCGGCCAAGGGTTGCTTCTCAGAGTGGCTAAGACCTAGATGTTCTAAGTGTTACCTTTCCTCACAAACATAAAATAGCAATGCCACTTGTAAGAAGTATGCATGGGCATGGAGGGTTTGTCTTCAATGCTCTGGCACTGATCAACACAGGGCCAGAATTTCAGTCCTTGTCTGTCTCTGTCATTCTGTCTCTCTGACTGTCTCTACGTGCCTTCTTCACTGGGCCCTTACTGGAAGTCAGTGCATGCATCGTGAACTCAGCCTTCCTGGTGTTGAAATTTTCCTTTCTTTGCCCTTTGGATTATTTAGTCTCCTGCACATGGTGTAGTACAGAGGGGAACTGCGGAGACAGCGTCGCTGCTGCAGGTTCCAGGCATATGTCCATCTCCAGCTGCAGCTGTCCAGGCCCTCTGTGCTTGACTGCCATTCTCCAGGGCCCTGAGGCTGACACTCAGCCTCAATGCAACCCTCCTCACCTTCCTGCACAGCATCCTTGTCCTTATTCCATGAGAGCCCCGGTCAAGGGAAGTGAAACTCGATCCCCCTGGCACACACACTGTGCTTTCCCTCTATTAAGCCAAATGGAAAGGATCTGTGGTACTGATGGCCACACCAGTGTCCAGATTTCCCATGCAAAACGGAAGCTTCCAGTGTTCAGAAAGAGGGTGTTTTGATGGCTGTGAAATGTCTTTTCCAAGTGCCTCATGGTGTTTCAAATCCCTTTGAAACCTGAAGTTCTTTCTTGTATCTAGGGAATATTTTCACCACTGGCCAGAAGGGCCGCCCAACTAGGAGCACAGCTATCCAGGGGTCAGGAGGTCTTCCAGCCTGCTAGCTCCTGGAGGGATTCCTGAGTATGTCCTCAGGGCCCAAGTGTAAAAGGTGTTTCCAATTGCCTTGATTAGCAGCAGCCAGGCCCTCAGGTGAGGGGCGGGGCTGTGATCTTGACTGGAAGCCCCTAATTTGGCCAATGGAGGCATCCATCTTTCTTTGTCTGTCCATAGCAAGGGCCCGGGGAGTTTGTGCTTCCTGCAAGCAGAGCGACATTGTATGGGACACTCATGCAAGCCTACTTCTGGGAATCTCTCTGAGTGTGATGTGTGGACACCAGGACACCATGATCAGGGATGTGAGGCCACAGGAGCAATTGCCTTAGCCGGACCCAAAGGGTAGGTGTAAGGGGCCGGGTTCATCCACTATTGTTTGGTTCAACACACTTCCCATCTATGTGGAAACACAGCCCTTTCTGGGTACTTTCTGGGCTTGTAATCTGCTGCCCTGAGCAGTGGACTGAGAGCCTGGAGGCTGAGTAGGCAGCCAAACGTGACTGGACAGGCTCAAGCCCCTGAATTCTGAGGGGTGCCCCAGCTTCCCCCATTGGCAGTGTTTGGATCATAGTGAGGCATGGCATTGATTCGGAACTCAGGAGAGTGAGACATGAGAGTCCCTTTGCATATGCATTCTTGCTTAGCCACAATCTGGGCTAGCTGGCTTGCCCTGACCAGATAGGTTCTCTGTACATAAGTTGCAGGAGAGGCTTGCTCCCTTGCCACCCATGCTCTGAGACTACTACAGGTGATCTCTGAGCACACAAAGACACACACAAACAGACAGACAGACACACACACACACACACACACACACATTACTGTCAGGTTGGTAGTAGAGCCTATGGTGAAGGCTGGGGCTGTCTGGGGTCTGTGGGCATGAGAGCTGCTGCCTTACAATCTCTACAAGCCAGGTTTGAACCTGTCATCAATGAACTAGGAGGATTTTGAATTCTGGTCTCTTTCCAACTCATCTATTTCTCTTCTCGCCTTCTCTATCTCTAACTCTCACATGCTCTCACACACTCTGTCTTCACTCATTAATATTTTACTTAGATTCTTATTTTACTGACAGGCCCAGATACACAAAGAGAGTTACCAGAGCACTGCTGAGCTCTGGCTTGTTGTGTTGGCGATTTCACCTAGGCTACTGGAGCCTCAGTTTGTAAGTCTTTCTGACACAAGCCATATTCTGTCTCCTCATTTCCATGCCAGTATCACTCAGAGTTTATAATAAAGATATACATACATGTATATATATACATATAGATTTATATATCTGTCATTTTTAGAATGTTCGACCTATGTATTTGACCTTCTCCGAATTACCACATTTATAACAGCCTAATTTTTCTGAAATAATTGGCCATATAGTTGGAGCAGGATTCAATACAATTATAAATAATAGAACCTTCCAGTAGCATTTCTAATCGTGTTTCTATTAGCATCCTTATTGTAATTATCATGGCCCAGATCTTCCCTCCTTTTTCTAGTGTAAGCTTCAATACGTATGTGTTTGTTTTCTTTCTCCGGAAATCTTAATGTCCCTGGACCCTGAAGTGTTAGGGAATTTTTGAAGCAGCCCTCTGTTTCTCAGCAGATGGTTTCTATGTTTGTGCTGTCATCAGGTCTTCTTGTGGTTTTTGTCTTTATTTATTTTTATTGTTTCAAGTCCTCCTAGATCATCCCCATTTATTTGCATATTTATTTATTTAGTCAGGTATCACATGTGGCATCATTTCTTCTGCTTGAGAGATTTTCTCTTATAACTGAAGGGAACTTTTGATGCACAATACATTTCCTGGGGCAAATACTACACACATATGGTGAAGGCTTGGGTTGTCTGGGGTCTGTGGGCATTAGAGCTGCTGCGTGACAATCTCTACAACCCAGGTTTGAATCTGTCATGAATGAACACAGCCTAGGGGGTTTTTGACTTCTGGTCTATTTCCAACTCTTCTATTTCTCTTCTCGCCATCTCTGTCTCTGACTCTCACAGGCTCTCTCTCACTCTGTCTGAACTCAGGAATATTTTACTTATATCCTTATTTTATTGACAGGCCCAGATATACAAAGAGAGTGGCCAGAGCACTGCTGAGCTCTGGCTGGTTTTGTTTGTGATTTCACCTAGGCTACTGGAGCCTCTGATTGGTAAGTCTCTCTGACTTAAGCCATATTCTGTCTCCTCATATCCATGGCAGTATCTCTCAGACTTTATAATAAAGATATACATCCATATACATATATAAATATACATATATATCTCTGTCGTTTTTAGAATTGTCAACCTATGTAATTGATCTTAATCAGAATTCACACATTTACAACAGGTTCCTTTTTCCCTACTAATTGGCCACATAGTTGGAGCAGGATTCAATACAATTATAAATAATAGAACCTTCCAGTAGCATTTCTAATAGCATTTCTATCAGCATCCTTATTTTAATTATCATAGTACAGAACTTGCCTCCTTTCTCTAGTGTAAGCTTCAATACATATGAGTTTCTTTTCATTCTCCCGAAATTTTAATTTCCCTGGACTCTGAAGGGTCTCGGAACTTTTGAAGCAGCCCTTGATTCTCAGCATATGGTTTCTATGTTTCTGCTGTCATCAGGTCTTCTTGTGCTTTTTGTTTTTATTTTTCATTTGTTTCAAATCCTCCTAGATAACCCCCATTTATTTGCATATTTATTTATTTATTTATTTATTTATTTGGTTCTATATTACATGAGGGGTCCATTCTTCTGCTTGATAGATTTTTCTCTTATAATTGAAGGGAAGTTTACACTCACAATACATATCCTGTCATAAATACTACACACATATGGTGAAGGCTGGGGTTGTCTGGGGTCTGTGGACAGGAGACTGCTGCCCTACAATCTCGACAACCCAGGTTTGAACCTGTCATGTATGAACACAGAGTGGGAGCTTTTGGACTTGTGGTCTCTTTCCAACTCTTCTATTTCTCTTCTTGCCTTCTCTGTCTCTGACTCTCACAGGCTCTCACTCACTCTGTCTGCACTCATTAATATTTTACTTATATATTATTTGACTGACAGGCCCAGATATACAAAGCGAGTCACCAGGGCCCAGCTGAGCTCTGGATTGTTTTGTTGGCGATTTCTCCTAGGTTTCTGGAGCCTCAGCTTTGTAAGTCTCTCTGGCACAAGCCATACTCTGTCTCCTCATAGCCATGCCAGTATCCCTCATAGTTGATAATAAAGATACACATACATATATGTACATATACATACATATATATATATATATCAGACATTTTTAGAATTGTTGACCTTTTTATTTGATCTGAATGCAGAATTACCGCATTTATAATAGCCTCCTTATTCATAAATAATTGTTCACATAGTTGGAGCAGGATTCACTACAATTATAAATTATAAACTTTCCAGGAGCATTTCCAATAGCCTTTCTATCAGTATCCTTATTGTAATTATCATAGCACAGAACTTGCCTCCATTTTCTAGTGTAAGCTTCAAATCGTATGCGTTTCTTTTCATTCTCGGAATTCGTAATTTGCCTGGACCCTGTGTGTCAGGGAATTTTTGAAGCAGCCCTCTATTTCTCAGCAGACGGTTTCTATATTTCTGCTGTCATCAGGTCTTCCTGTGGTGTTTGTTTTTATTTTTTTATTTTTTTCAAATCCTCTTAGATCATTCCCATTTTTTTGCATATTTATTTATTTATTTATTTATTTCGTCCGATATCACATGAGGGGTCATTTCTTCTGCCTGATAGATTTTCTCTTATAATTGAAGGGCTCTTTTGACACACAATACATTTCCTTTTGCAGATACTACACACTACTACAACTGCTACTGCACTGTTTTTGACAGTGACATCCAATGCACAATGGATTAGTATTGCATGGCGCTAGAGAATGTTCACTATTTAACCTACAATGTTTTTAACCTCACAAATATTTATTCTGTTCTTTCTTGGGGGATGAATGGTTTACAGTCAACAGTTCCATGTAATAGTGGGCACGGGGGGGGGTAATTTTTCCCACTACCCCTGTATTTCTGTACATCCTTTGTAACTTTCTTATTGAGGAGAAGCAAACAGTCATAAATTGAGAGAGCAGGGCCCAAATAGGAACAGAGACAGAGAGACATCTGCAGCTCTGATTTGTCACTAGCCCAGCTTTACCCTAGCTGGGTAAGTGTGACCAGGGGCTCAAAACAGGGTCCTGGGATTCCACATAGTTCCCTGGCAGCTCCACCAGCTGTCCCTCCAACCCATGCTCCCTTCGTTGTCCATGTAACTATGGATCTGCTCTAGGCATTTCTCACCTTCATATGCCAGACACTTAACACTTCTCCCTTCCACCCATGAATCTTTGACCTTTTGCTAGGGTGCAAAACAGCAACTCCAATCCAAGTTATTTTTGGGACAAGTGTGTACGTCTCTGTGGGAAGGTGTGTGTGTGTGTGTGTGTGTGTGTGTGTGTGTGTGTGTGTAAGTGTGCATAAGTGTGTTTCAGTTAAGATTACCGCTGTTGTTTCTTTATTCCTGACACAGGGACTTAGGAACTGGGTTGTGTTATGACAAAGGAAGTTTCCACTGCACAAGTGGTTTTTCAAGTATGAATTGGCACATTGGATTGTGGACTCTGTTGTGCATTCTCCCAGGTGGTCCTCAGATGGGTTCTTTCCTTTGCTATTCCCATGCTGTGTGTAATTTTCTGGGTAGACTCAAAGAGGAGTGGCATGGGGAGCTCAGCTGCATTCTGCTGTATGTCCACAAGGTGGCGGCAAAGACCATAGTTGAGTGTAGTGATTCTGTGGAATGAGGAGAACTCTAGGAATTGTGGCCCGTGGACAGCAGGGTTGAAATTGATGTAGAGTGCCCTAGACATCTGTTCTTTCCTGTGGGGTGGGGGGATCCCCCATTTGGCTTTGCAAGTGGAAGGGGTTTCTCTCTTTGCCTGGGATGACTCTACTGGGAGCTTGTGAATCCCTGTGCTCAGCTGCATTCTGCTGGGTGTCCACAAGAGGGCAGCACCAGGGCGGGACTAAGGCTCCATGGGGCAAGTGCCCTGAGGCACTGGGCTAGGAGAGTGGCGACAGTGTTTCTGGGTGTGCCCCAAGAGCATGGCCAGCCTAGCGCAGGCAGGCAGTGTCCTAAGGATGGGCCCAGACAGGAGCTGTGGGGGTCGTGTTTGCAGAAACAGGGCCTTCAGAGGATGGCAGAAAGTCCCCGGGGGCGGACCTCAGAGCCCGTGCCCAATGAGCCTGAGGGGAGGGCCCAGTGGGTATTCATAGAGACAGCTGGCCAATCAGAGAGGAGGAACGTCACCCTCAGGGGCGTGAAGCAAGAGCTGGCCAATGAGAACAGAGGAGGAGTTGCGTGGACGGGCCTCAGAGAGCAGCCCACCAATGAGAGCCTGGGTGCTGGCTCTGGGTGGGCGTACCCCTGGAGGTCAGCCAATCAGGGTCCAGCAGAACTGCCTGGGGGGCGGGCCCTTGGGAGGCTGTCCAATGAGCGCCTGGGGCGGGCCTCGTGGGCGGAGCCCAGGAGGCTGGCCAATCATGGGGCAAGGGCGGTGACCTTCCTGGGCGTGCCTTAGGAACTGGCCTATCAGAGGGCGCCCCTCAGACAGCAGCCCGCCAATGGGAGCCAAGAGAAGGCTGGCTGGGGCCGTGTCCCTGGGACACCAGGCCAATCAGAGTCGAGCGGAAGTGGCTGGTGGGCGGGCCTTCCGGAGGCTGCTCAATCAGCGTGCTCCAGGGCCGTGTGGGCGGTGCTCAAGGCCGCTGGCCAATCACTGACTAGGGGCCCGGACCCTCCTGGGCGTGTCCAAGCACACTGGCCATTGAGATTGCTGGTGGGGTTCTGGGCGTGGCCTAGGCCTCTGGCCTATCAGAGCCTGGCTGATGCCCTGTGGGCGGGCCTTCTGAAGGAATCCCGCCAATGGGAGCTCAGAGCTGGCCTTAAAAGGCTGGGCGTGCTTCCAGGAAATGCGAAGCAGGGTTCAGCCCAGGGCCCTGCCTTGCAGAAGCTGTCCAGTGCGCATGTGTATAACTCCGTTTGTGCCTGTGCCTCTGTGGATTTGTGTGTGTGTGTGTGTGTGTGTGTGTGTCTGAGGGAGGGAGAGAGAGAGAGAACAACAGAATCACTGTGGCACAGGTGATTTTGTGCAAAACACTTGGCACATTCTGATTTACAGCTCAATATTGACACCAGGGCAGCTCTCCTTGGCCCTTGGTCACTTTTCTTCTTTTCAGATGTAAAGACACTGAAGAGGGAGAGGTTTTTGCTCTGAGGCTTGCACTGGGAACTAGCAGCTGCCCTGTTTGTGTTGCCAGACTAGGAAACCTGTGGTGCCTGTCCATGTGGAGAGTCTCCTGGATGAGTTCCTTCTCGAGCCTTTTTCGCTCGGTCCCGTTGGAGCTGCATATAGCTAATGATTTGGAGATTTTATTCCTTTGGACAATTCTTTTCCTGATGCAAAGTTTCTCTCCAGGTTTTAGCAATCAATTGTGTGAATGTCACATCGAATCCATTGTAGAAAATGACTACATCAGTGTCTCTCTCTCTCTTTCTCTTTCTCTCTCTCTCTCTCTCTCTCTCTCTATATATATATATATATATATATATATATGTAGGTAACATGTAGAGGTCTGAAAATATTTTTTAGCTAGAGACCTGCACAGCTCTGGATTAGGGTAGCAATGTGGATACACCTGGCCCTTCTGAGCCACAGTCGTGAGAGACATCTCACAGAGCCATATCGTATATCACTCTACAAATCTCTCTCAGCACAAACTACCACTGCCAAATCATCTACTTCCCTCTTGCTCTTTTTGTCCACCGAGTCTTATCCCAAAACTGTAAATCAAAGAAGAAATAGACATAGTGCAGTTCCCTGCACACAGGACAGGCTGAGGCTGGACCAGGGAGATGCAATACGCCAGCCTGCATCTTGGCTGGAGCATCACTATGACTACTTCGAATTTGGAGAGGTGAGGGCAGTTTGGGAGAGTGGGCTGCCGGCCAAGGGTTGCTTCTCAGAGTGGCTAAGACCTAGATGTTCTAAGTGTTACCTTTCCTCACAAACATAAAATAGCAATGCCACTTGTAAGAAGTATGCATGGGCATGGAGGGTTTGTCTTCAGTGCTCTGGCACTGATCAACACAGGGCCAGAATTTCAGTCCTTGTCTGTCTCTGTCATTCTGTCTCTCTGACTGTCTCTACGTGCCTTCTTCACTGGGCCCTTACTGGAAGTCAGTGCATGCATCGTGAACTCAGCCTTCCTGGTGTTGAAATTTTCCTTTCTTTGCCCTTTGGATTATTTAGTCTCCTGCACATGGTGTAGTACAGAGGGGAACTGCGGAGACAGCGTCGCTGCTGCATGTTCCAGGCATATGTCCATCTCCAGCTGCAGCTGTCCAGGCCCTCTGTGCTTGACTGCCATTCTCCAGGGCCCTGAGGCTGACACTCAGCCTCAATGCTACCCTCCTCACCTTCCTGCACAGCATCCTTGTCCTTATTCCATGAGAGCCCCGGTCAAGGGAAGTGAAACTCGATCCCCCTGGCACACACACTGTGCTTTCCCTCTATTAAGCCAAATGGAAAGGATCTGTGGTACTGATGGCCACACCAGTGTCCAGATTTCCCATGCAAAACGGAAGCTTCCAGTGTTCAGAAAGAGGGTGTTTTGATGGCTGTGAAATGTCTTTTCCAAGTGCCTCATGGTGTTTCAAATCCCTTTGAAACCTGAAGTTCTTTCTTGTATCTAGGGAATATTTTCACCACTGGCCAGAAGGGCCGCCCAACTAGGAGCACAGCTATCCAGGGGTCAGGAGGTCTTCCAGCCTGCTAGCTCATGGAGGGATTCCTGAGTATGTCCTCAGGGCCCAAGTGTAAAAGGTGTTTCCAATTCCCTTGATTAGCAGCAGCCAGGCCCTCAGGTGAGGGGCGGGGCTGTGATCTTGACTGGAAGCCCCTAATTTGGCCAATGGAGGCATCCATCTTTCTTTGTCTGTCCATAGCAAGGGCCCGGGGAGTTTGTGCTTCCTGCAAGCAGAGCGACATTGTATGGGACACTCATGCAAGCCTACTTCTGGGAATCTCTCTGAGTGTGATGTGTGGACACCAGGACACCATAATCAGGGATGTGAGGCCACAGGAGCAATTGCCTTAGCCGGACCCAAAGGGTAGGTGTAAGGGGCCGGGTTCATCCACTATTGTTTGGTTCAACACACTTCCCATCTATGTGGAAACACAGCCCTTTCTGGGTACTTTCTGGGCTTGTAATCTGCTGCCCGGAGCAGTGGACTGAGAGCCTGGAGGCTGAGTAGGCAGCCAAACGTGACTGGACAGGCTCAAGCCCCTGAATTCTGAGGGGTGCCCCAGCTTCCCCCATTGGCAGTGTTTGGATCATAGTGAGGCATGGCATTGATTCGGAACTCAGGAGAGTGAGACATGAGAGTCCCTTTGCATATGCATTCTTGCTTAGCCACAATCTGGGCTAGCTGGCTTGCCCTGACCAGATAGGTTCTCTGTACATAAGTTGCAGGAGAGGCTGGCTCCCTTGCCACCCATGCTCTGAGACTACTACAGGTGATCTCTGAGCACACACAGACACACACAAACAGACAGACACACACACACACACACACACACACATTACTGTCAGGTTGGTAGTAGAGCCTATGGTGAAGGCTGGGGCTGTCTGGGGTCTGTGGGCATGAGAGCTGCTGCCTTACAATCTCTACAAGCCAGGTTTGAACCTGTCATCAATGAACACAGTGTAGGAGGTTTTTGAATTCTGGTCTCTTTCCAACTCATCTATTTCTCTTCTCGCCTTCTCTATCTCTAACTCTCACATGCTCTCACACACTCTGTCTTCACTCATTAATATTTTACTTAGATTCTTTTTACTGACAAGCCCAGATAGACAAAGAGAGTTACCAGAGCACTGCTGAGCTCTGGCTTGTTGTGTTGGCGGTTTCACCTAGGCTACTGGAGCCTCAGTTTGTAAGTCTTTCTGACACAAGCCATATTCTGTCTCCTCATTTCCATGCCAGTATCACTCAGAGTTTATAATAAAGATATACATACATGTATATATATACATATAGATTTATATATCTGTCATTTTTAGAATGTTCGACCTATGTATTTGACCTTCTTTCAGAATTACCACATTTATAACAGCCTAGTTTTTCTGAAATAATTGGCCATATAGTTGGAGCAGGATTCAATACAATTATAAATAATAGAACCTTCCAGTAGCATTTCTAATCGTGTTTCTATTAGCATCCTTATTGTAATTATCATGGCCTAGATCTTCCCTCCTTTTTCTAGTGTAAGCTTCAATACGTATGTGTTTGTTTTCTCTCTCCGGAAATCTTAATGTCCCTGGACCCTGAAGTGTTAGGGAATTTTTGAAGCAGCCCTCTGTTTCTCAGCAGATGGTTTCTATGTTTGTGCTGTCATCAGGTCTTCTTGTGGTTTTTGTCTTTATTTATTTTTATTGTTTCAAGTCCTCCTAGATCATCCCCATTTATTTGCATATTTATTTATTTAGTCAGGTATCACATGTGGCATCATTTCTTCTGCTTGTGAGATTTTCTCTTATAACTGAAGGGAACTTTTGATGCACAATACATTTCCTGGGGCAAATACTACACACATATGGTGAAGGCTTGGGTTGTCTGGGGTCTGTGGGCATTAGAGCTGCTGCGTGACAATCTCTACAACCCAGGTTTGAACCTGTCATGAATGAACACAGCCTAGGGGGTTTTTGACTTCTGGTCTATTTCCAACTCTTCTATTTCTCTTCTCGCCATCTCTGTCTCTGACTCTCACAGGCTCTCTCTCACTCTGTCTGAACTCAGGAATATTTTACTTATATCCTTATTTTATTGACAGGCCCAGATATACAAAGAGAGTGGCCAGAGCACTGCTGAGCTCTGGCTGGTTTTGTTTGTGATTTCACCTAGGCTACTGGAGCCTCTGATTGGTAAGTCTCTCTGACTTAAGCCATATTCTGTCTCCTCATATCCATGGCAGTATCTCTCAGACTTTATAATAAATATATACATCCATATACATATATAAATATACATATATATCTCTGTCGTTTTTAGAATTGTCAACCTATGTAATTGATCTTAATCAGAATTCACACATTTACAACAGGTTCCTTTTTCCCTACTAATTGGCCACATAGTTGGAGCAGGATTCAATACAATTATAAATAATAGAACCTTCCAGTAGCATTTCTAATAGCATTTCTATCAGCATACTTATTTTAATTATCATAGTACAGAACTTGCCTCCTTTCTCTAGTGTAAGCTTCAATACATATGAGTTTCTTTTCATTCTCCCGAAATCTTAATTTCCCTGGACTCTGAAGGGTCTCGGAACGTTTGAAGCAGCCCTTGATTCTCAGCAGATGGTTTCTATGTTTCTGCTGTCATCAGGTCTTCTTGTGCTTTTTGTTTTTATTTTTCATTTGTTTCAAATCCTCCTCGATAACCCCCATTTATTTGCATATTTATTTATTTATTTGGTTCTATATTACATGAGGGGTCCATTCTTCTGCTTGATAGATTTTTCTCTTATAATTGAAGGGAAGTTTACACTCACAATACATATCCTGTCGTAAATACTACACACATATGGTGAAGGCTGGGGTTGTCTGGGGTCTGTGGACAGGAGACTGCTGCCCTACAATCTCGACAACCCAGGTTTGAACCTGTCATGTATGAACACAGAGTGGGAGCTTTTGGACTTGTGGTCTCTTTCCAACTCTTCTATTTCTCTTCTTGCCTTCTCTGTCTCTGACTCTCACAGGCTCTCACTCACTCTGTCTGCACTCATTAATATTTTACTTATATATTATTTGACTAAAAGGCCCAGATATACAAAGCGAGTCACCAGGGCCCAGCTGAGCTCTGGATTGTTTTGTTGGCGATTTCACCTAGGTTTCTGGAGCCTCAGCTTTGTAAGTCTCTCTGGCACAAGCCATACTCTGTCTCCTCATAGCCATGCCAGTATCCCTCATAGTTGATAATAAAGATACACATACATATATGTACATATACATACATATATATATATATATATCAGACATTTTTAGAATTGTTGACCTTTTTATTTGATCTGAATGCAGAATTACCGCATTTATAATAGCCTCCTTATTCATAAATAATTGTTCACATAGTTGGAGCAGGATTCACTACAATTATAAATTATAAACTTTCCAGGAGCATTTCCAATAGCCTTTCTATCAGTATCCTTATTGTAATTATCATAGCACAGAACTTGCCTCCATTTTCTAGTGTAAGCTTCAAATCGTATGCGTTTCTTTTCATTCTCGGAATTCGTAATTTGCCTGGACCCTGTGTGTCAGGGAATTTTTGAAGCAGCCCTCTATTTCTCAGCAGACGGTTTCTATATTTCTGCTGTCATCAGGTCTTCCTGTGGTGTTTGTTTTTATTTTTTTATTTTTTTCAAATCCTCTTAGATCATTCCCATTTTTTTGCATATTTATTTATTTATATATTTCGTCCAATATCACATGAGGGGTCATTTCTTCTGCCTGATAGATTTTCTCTTATAATTGAAGGGAACTTTTGACACACAATACATTTCCTTTTGCAGATACTACACACTACTACAACTGCTACTGCACTGTTTTTGACAGTGACATCCAATGCACAATGGATTAGTATTGCATGGCTCTAGAGAATGTTCACTATTTAACCTACAATGTTTTTAACCTCACAAATATTTATTCTGTTCTTTCTTGGGGGATGAATGGTTTACAGTCAACAGTTCCATGTAATAGTGGGCACGGGGGGTAATTTTTCCCACTACCCCTGTATTTCTGTACATCCTTTGTAACTTTCTTATTGAGGAGAAGCAAACAGTCATAAATTGAGAGAGCAGGGCCCAAGCAGGAAGAGAGACAGAGAGACATCTGCAGCTCTGATTTGTCACTAGCCCAGCTTTTCCCTAGCTGGGTAAGTGTGACCAGGGGCTCAAAACAGGGTCCTGGAATTCCACATAGTTCCCTGGCAGCTCCACCAGCTGTCCCTCCAACCCATGCTCCCTTCGTTGTCCATGTAACTATGGATCTGCTCTAGGCATTTCTCACCTTCATATGCCAGAAACTTAACACTTCTCCCTTCCACCCATGAAAGTTTGACCTTTTGCTAGGGTGCGAAACAGCAACTCCAATCCAAGTTATTTTCGGGACAAGTGTGTACGTCTCTGTGGGAAGGTGTGTGTGTGTGTGTGTGTGTGTGTGTGTGTGTAAGTGTGCATAAGTGTGTTTCAGTTAAGATTACCGCTGTTGTTTCTTTATTCCTGACACAGGTACTTAGGAACTGGGTTGTGTTATGACAAAGGAAGTTTCCACTGCACAAGTGGTTTTTCAAGTATGAATTGGCACATTGGGTTGTGGACTCTGTTGTGCATTCTCCCAGGTGGTCCTCAGATGGGTTCTTTCCTTTGCTATTCCCATGCTGTGTGTAATTTTCTGGGTAGACTCAAAGAGGAGTGGCATGGGGAGCTCAGCTGCATTCTGCTGTATGTCCACAAAGGGACAGCAAAGACCATAGTTGAGTGTAGTGATTCTATGGAATGAGGAGAACTCTAGGAATTGTGGCCCGTGGACAGCAGGGTTGAAATTGACGTAGAGTGCCCTAGACATCTGTTCTTTCCTGTGGGGTGGGGGGATCCCCCATTTGGCTTTGCAAGTGGAAGGGGTTTCTCTCTTTGCCTGGGATGACTCTACTGGGAGCTTGTGAATCCCTGTGCTCAGCTGCATTCTGCTGGGTGTCCACAAGAGGGCAGCACCAGGGCGGGACTAAGGCTCCATGGGGCAAGTGCCCTGAGGCACTGGGCTAGGAGAGTGGCGACAGTGTTTCTGGGTGTGCCCCAAGAGCATGGCCAGCCTAGCGCAGGCAGGCAGTGTCCTAAGGATGGGCCCAGACAGGAGCTGTGGGGGTCATGTTTGCAGAAACAGGGCCTTCAGAGGATGGCAGAAAGTCCCCGGGGGCGGACCTCAGAGCCCGTGCCCAATGAGCCTGAGGGGAGGGCCCAGTGGGTATTCATAGAGACAGCTGGCCAATCAGAGAGGAGGAACGTCACCCTCAGGGGCGTGAAGCAAGAGCTGGCCAATGAGAACAGAGGAGGAGTTGCGTGGGCGGGCCTCAGAGAGCAGCCCACCAATGAGAGCCTGGGTGCTGGCTCTGGGTGGGCGTACCCCTGGAGGTCAGCCAATCAGGGTCCAGCGGAAGTGCCTGGGGGGCGGGCCCTCGGGAGGCTGTCTAATGAGCGCCTGGGGCGGGCCTCGTGGGCGGAGCCCAGGAGGCTGGCCAATCATGGGGCAAGGGCGGTGACCTTCCTGGGCGTGCCTTAGGAACTGGCCTATCAGAGGGCGCCCCTCAGACAGTAGCCCGCCAATGGGAGCCAAGAGAAGGCTGGCTGGGGGCGTGTCCCTGGGACACCAGGCCAATCAGAGTCGAGCGGAAGTGGCTGGTGGGTGGGCCTTCCGGAGGCTGTCCAATCAGCGTGCTGCAGGGCCGTGTGGGTGGTGCTCAAGGCCGCTGGCCAATCACTGACTAGGGGCCCGGACCCTCCTGGGCGTGTCCAAGCACACTGGCCAATGAGATTGCTGGTGCGGTTCTGGGCATGGCCTAGGCCTCTGGCCTATCAGAGCCTGGCTGGCGCCCTGTGGGCGGGCCTTCTGAAGGAATCCCGCCAATGGGAGCTCAGAGCTGGCCTTAAAAGGCTGGGCGTGCTTCCAGGAAATGCGAAGCAGGGTTCAGCCCAGGGCCCTGCCTTGCAGAAGCTGTCCAGTGCGCATGTGTATAACTCCGTTTGTGCCTGTGCCTCTGTGGATTTGTGTGTGTGTGTGTGTGTGTGTGTGTGTCTGAGGGAGGGAGAGAGAGAGAGAACAACAGAATCACTGTGGCACAGGTGATATTGTGCAAAACACTTGGCACATTCTGATTTACAGCTCAATATTGACACCAGGGCAGCTCTCCTTGGCCCTTGGTCACTTTTCTTCTTTTCAGATGTAAAGACACTGAAGAGGGAGAGGTTTTTGCCCTGAGGCTTGCACTGGGAACTAGCAGCTGCCCTGTTTGTGTTGCCAGACTAGGAAACCTGTGGTGCCTGTCCATGTGGAGAGTCTCCTGGATGAGTTCCTTCTCGAGCCTTTTTCGCTCAGTCCCGTTGGAGCTGCATATAGCTAATGATTTGGAGATTTTATTCCTTTGGACAATTCTTTTCCTGATGCAAAGTTTCTCTCCAGGTTTTAGCAATCAATTGTGTGAATGTCACATCGAATCCATTGTAGAAAATGACTACATCAGTGTCTCTCTCTCTCTCTTTCTCTCTCTCTCTCTCTATCTCTCTCTCTCTATATATATATGTATGTAACATGTAGAGGTCTGAAAATATTTTTTAGCTAGAGACCTGCACAGCTCTGGATTAGGGTAGCAATGTGGATACACCTGGCCCTTCTGAGCCACAGTCATGAGAGACATCTCACAGAGCCATATCGTATATCACTCTACAAATCTCTCTCGGCACAAACTACCACTGCCAAATCATCTACTTCCCTCTTGCTCTTTTTGTCCACCGAATCTTATCCCAAAACTGTAAATCAAAGAAGAAATAGACATAGTGCAGTTCCCTGCACACAGGACAGGCTGAGGCTGGACCAGGGAGATGCAATACGCCAGCCTGCATCTTGGCTGGAGCATCACTATGACTACTTCGAATTTGGAGAGGCGAGGGCAGTTTTGGAGAGTGGGCTGCCGGCCAAGGGTTGCTTCTCAGAGTGGCTAAGACCTAGATGTTCTAAGTGTTACCTTTCCTCACAAACATAAAATAGCAATGCCACTTGTAAGAAGTATGCATGGGCATGGAGGGTTTGTCTTCAGTGCTCTGGCACTGATCAACACAGGGCCAGAATTTCAGTCCTTGTCTGTCTCTGTCATTCTGTCTCTCTGACTGTCTCTACGTGCCTTCTTCACTGGGCCCTTACTGGAAGTCAGTGCATGCATCGTGAACTCAGCCTTCCTGGTGTTGAAATTTTCCTTTCTTTGCCCTTTGGATTATTTAGTCTCCTGCACATGGTGTAGTACAGAGGGGAACTGCGGAGACAGCGTTGCTGCTGCAGGTTCCAGGCATATGTCCATCTCCAGCTGCAGCTGTCCAGGCCCTCTGTGCTTGATTGCCATTCTCCAGGGCCCTGAGGCTGACACTCAGCCTCAATGCAGCCCTCCTCACCTTCCTGCACAGCATCCTTGTCCTTATTCCATGAGAGCCCCGGTCAAGGGAAGTGAAACTCGATCCCCCTGGCACACACACTGTGCTTTCCCTCTATTAAGCCAAATGGAAAGGATCTGTGGTACTGATGGCCACACCAGTGTCCAGATTTCCCATGCAAAACGGAAGCTTCCAGTGTTCAGAAAGAGGGTGTTTTGATGGCTGTGAAATGTCTTTTCCAAGTGCCTCATGGTGTTTCAAATCCCTTTGAAACCTGAAGTTCTTTCTTGTATCTAGGGAATATTTTCACCACTGGCCAGAAGGGCCGCCCAACTAGGAGCACAGCTATCCAGGGGTCAGGAGGTCTTCCAGCCTGCTAGCTCCTGGAGGGATTCCTGAGTATGTCCTCAGGGCCCAAGTGTAAAAGGTGTTTCCAATTGCCTTGATTAGCAGCAGCCAGGCCCTCAGGTGAGGGTCGGGGCTGTGATCTTGACTGGAAGCCCCTAATTTGGCCAATGGAGGCATCCATCATTTTTTGTCTGTACATAGCAAGGGCCCGGGGAGTTTGTGCTTCCTGCAAGCAGAGCGACATTGTATGGGACACTCATGCAAGCCTACTTCTGGGAATCTCTCTGAGTGTGATGTGTGGACACCAGGACACCATGATCAGGGATGTGAGGCCACAGGAGCAATTGCCTTAGCAGGACCCAAAGGGTAGGTGTAAGGGGCCGGGTTCATCCACTATTGTTTGGTTCCACACACTTCTCATCTAAGTGGAATCACAGCCCTTTCTGGGTACTTTCTGGGCTTGTAATCTGCTGCCCTGAGCAGTGGACTGAGAGCCTGGAGGCTGAGTAGGCAGCCAAACGTGACTGGACAGGCTCAAGCCCCTGAATTCTGAGGGGTGCCCCAGCTTCCCCCATTGGCAGTGTTTGGATCATAGTGAGGCATGGCATTGATTCGGAACTCAGGAGAGTGAGACATGAGAGTCCCTTTGCATATGCATTCTTGCTTAGCCACAATCTGGGCTAGCTGGCTTGCCCTGACCAGATAGGTTCTCTGTACATAAGTTGCAGGAGAGGCTGGCTCCCTTGCCACCCATGCTCTGAGACTACTACAGGTGATCTCTGAGCACACACAGACACACACAAACAGACAGACACACACACACACACACACACACACACACATTACTGTCAGGTTGGTAGTAGAGCCTATGGTGAAGGCTGGGGCTGTCTGGGGTCTGTGGGCATGAGAGCTGCTGCCTTACAATCTCTACAAGCCAGGTTTGAACCTGTCATCAATGAACACAGTGTAGGAGGTTTTTGAATTCTGGTCTCTTTCCAACTCATCTATTTCTCTTCTCGCCTTCTCTATCTCTAACTCTCACATGCTCTCACACACTCTGTCTTCACTCATTAATATTTTACTTAGATTCTTATTTTACTGACAGGCCCAGATAGACAAAGAGAGTTACCAGAGCACTGCTGAGCTCTGGCTTGTTGTGTTGGCGATTTCACCTAGGCTACTGGAGCCTCAGTTTGTAAGTCTTTCTGACACAAGCCATATTCTGTCTCCTCATTTCCATGCCAGTATCACTCAGAGTTTATAATAAAGATATACATACATGTATATATATACATATAGATTTATATGTCTGTCATTTTTAGAATGTTCGACCTATGTATTTGACCTTCTTTCAGAATTACCACATTTATAACAGCCTAGTTTTTCTGAAATAATTGGCCATATAGTTGGAGCAGGATTCAATACAATTATAAATAATAGAACCTTCCAGTAGCATTTCTAATCGTGTTTCTATTAGCATCCTTATTGTAATTATCATGGCCCAGATCTTCCCTCCTTTTTCTAGTGTAAGCTTCAATACATATGTGTTTGTTTTCTTTCTCCAGAAATCTTAATGTCCCTGGACCCTGAAGTGTTAGGGAATTTTTGAAGCAGCCCTCTGTTTCTCAGCAGATGGTTTCTATGTTTCTGCTGTCATCAGGTCTTCTTGTGGTTTTTGTCTTTATTTATTTTTATTGTTTCAAGTCCTCCTAGATCATCCCCATTTATTTGCATATTTATTTATTTAGTCAGGTATCACATGTGGCATCATTTCTTCTGCTTGAGAGATTTTCTCTTATAACTGAAGGGAACTTTTGATGCACAATACATTTCCTGGGGCAAATACTACACACATATGGTGAAGGCTTGGGTTGTCTGGGGTCTGTGGGCATTAGAGCTGCTGCGTGACAATCTCTACAACCCAGGTTTGAACCTGTCATGAATGAACACAGCCTAGGGGGTTTTTGACTTCTGGTCTATTTCCAACTCTTCTATTTCTCTTCTCGCCATCTCTGTCTCTGACTCTCACAGGCTCTCTCTCACTCTGTCTGAACTCAGGAATATTTTACTTATATCCTTATTTTATTGACAGGCCCAGATATACAAAGAGAGTGGCCAGAGCACTGCTGAGCTCTGGCTGGTTTTGTTTGTGATTTCACCTAGGCTACTGGAGCCTCTGATTGGTAAGTCTCTCTGACTTAAGCCATATTCTGTCTCCTCATATCCATGGCAGTATCTCTCAGACTTTATAATAAAGATATACATCCATATACATATATAAATATACATATATATCTCTGTCGTTTTTAGAATTGTCAACCTATGTAATTGATCTTAATCAGAATTCACACATTTACAACAGGTTCCTTTTTCCCTACTAATTGGCCACATAGTTGGAGCAGGATTCAATACAATTATAAATAATAGAACCTTCCAGTAGCATTTCTAATAGCATTTCTATCAGCATCCTTATTTTAATTATCATAGTACAGAACTTGCCTCCTTTCTCTAGTGTAAGCTTCAATACATACGAGTTTCTTTTCTTTCTCCCGAAATCTTAATTTCCCTGGACTCTGAAGGGTCTCGGAACTTTTGAAGCAGCCCTTGATTCTCAGCAGATGGTTTCTATGTTTCTGCTGTCATCAGGTCTTCTTGTGCTTTTTGTTTTTATTTTTCATTTGTTTCAAATCCTCCTAGATAACCCCCATTTATTTGCATATTTATTTATTTATTTATTTGGTTCTATATTACATGAGGGGTCCATTCTTCTGCTTGATAGATTTTTCTCTTATAATTGAAGGGAAGTTTACACTCACAATACATATCCTGTCGTAAATACTACACACATATGGTGAAGGCTGGGGTTGTCTGGGGTCTGTGGACAGGAGACTGATGCCTTACAATCTCGACAACCCAGGTTTGAACCTGTCATGTATGAACACAGAGTGGGAGCTTTTGGACTTCTGGTCTCTTTCCAACTCTTCTATTTCTCTTCTTGCCTTCTCTGTCTCTGACTCTCACAGGCTCTCACTCATTCTGTCTGCACTCATTAATATTTTACTTTTATATTATTTGACTGACAGGCCCAGATATACAAAGCGAGTCACCAGGGCCCGGCTGAGCTCTGGATTGTTTTGTTGGCGATTTCACCTAGGTTTCTGGAGCCTCAGCTTTGTAAGTCTCTCTGGAACAAGCCATACTCTGTCTCCTCATAGCCATGCCAGTATCCCTCATAGTTGATAATAAAGATACACATACATATATGTACATATACATACATATATATATATATATATCAGACATTTTTAGAATTGTTGACCTTTTTATTTGATCTGAATGCAGAATTACCACATTTATAATAGCCTCCTTATTCATAAATAATTGGTCACATAGTTGGAGCAGGATTCACTACAATTATAAATTATAAACTTTCCAGGAGCATTTCCAATAGCCTTTCTATCAGTATCCTTATTGTAATTATCATAGCACAGAACTTGCCTCCATTTTCTAGTGTAAGCTTCAAATCGTATGCGTTTCTTTTCATTCACGGAATTCGTAATTTGCCTGGACCCTGTGTGTCAGGGAATTTTTGAAGCAGCCCTCTATTTCTCAGCAGACGTTTTCTATATTTCTGCTGTCATCAGGTCTTCCTGTGGTGTTTGTTTTTATTTTTTATTTTTTCAAATCCTCTTAGATCATTACCATTTATTTGCATATTTATTTATTTATTTATTTCGTCCGATATCACATGAGGGGTCATTTCTTCTGCCTGATAGATTTTCTCTTATAATTGAAGGGAACTTTTGACACACAATACATTTCCTTTTGCAGATACTACACGCTACTACAACTGCTACTGCACTGTTTTTGACAGTGACATCCAATGCACAATGGATTAGTATTGCATGGCGCTAGAGAATGTTCACTATTTAACCTACAAGGTTTTTAACCTCACAAATATTTATTCTGTTCTTTCTTGGGGGATGAATGGTTTACAGTCAACAGTTCCATATAATAGTGGGCACGGGGGGGTAATTTTTCCCACTACCCCTGTATTTCTGTACATCCTTTGTAACTTTCTTATTGAGGAGAAGCAAACAGTCATAAATTGAGAGAGCAGGGCCCAAGCAGGAAGAGAGACAGAGAGGCATCTGCAGCTCTGATTTGTCACTAGCCCAGCTTTTCCCTAGCTGGGTAAGTGTGACCCGGGGCTCAAAACAGGGTCCTGGGATTCCACATAGTTCCCTGGCAGCTCCACCAGCTGTCCCTCCAACCGATGCTCCCTTCGTTGTCCATGTAACTATCGATCTGCTCTAGGCATTTCTCACCTTCATATGCCATACACTTAACACTTCTCCCTTCCACCCATGAAACTTTGACCTTTTGCGAGGGTGCAAAACAGCAACTCCAATCCAAGTTATTTTTGGGACAAGTGTGTACGTCTCTGTGGGAAGGTGTGTGTGTGTGTGTGTGTGTGTGTGTGTAAGTGTGCATAAGTGTGTTTCAGTTAAGATTACCGCTGTTGTTTCTTTATTCCTGACACAGGGACTTAGGAACTGGGTTGTGTTATGACAAAGGAAGTTTCCACTGCACAAGTGGTTTTTCAAGTATGAATTGGCACATTGGATTGTGGACTCTGTTGTGCATTCTCCCAGGTGGTCCTCAGATGGGTTCTTTCCTTTGCTATTCCCATGCTGTGTGTAATTTTCTGGGTAGACTCAAAGAGGAGTGGCATGGGGAGCTCAGCTGCATTCTGCTGTATGTCCACAAGGTGGCGGCAAAGACCATAGTTGAGTGTAGTGATTCTGTGGAATGAGGAGAACTCTAGGATTTGTGTCCCGTGGACAGCAGGGTTGAAATTGACATAGAGTGCCCTAGACATCTGTTCTTTCCTGTGGGGTGGGGGGATCCCCCATTTGGCTTTGCAAGTGGAAGGGGTTTCTCTCTTTGCCTGGGATGACTCTACTGGGAGCTTGTGAATCCCTGTGCTCAGCTGCATTCTGCTGGGTGTCCACAAGAGGGCAGCACCAGGGCGGGACTAATACTCCATGGGGCAAGTGCCCTGAGGCACTGGGCTAGGAGAGTGGCGACAGTGTTTCTGGGTGTGCCCCAAGAGCATGGCCAGCCTAGCGCAGGCAGGCAGTGTCCTAAGGATGGGCCCAGACAGGAGCTGTGGGGGTCGTGTTTGCCGAAACAGGGCCTTCAGAGGATGGCAGAAAGTCCCCGGGGGCGGGCCTCAGAGCCCGTGCCCAATGAGCCTGAGGGGAGGGCCCAGTGGGTATTCATAGAGACAGCTGGCCAATCAGAGAGGAGGAACGTCACCCTCAGGGGCGTGAAGCAAGAGCTGGCCAATGAGAACAGAGGAGGAGTTGCGTGGGCGGGCCTCAGAGAGCAGCCCACCAATGAGAGCCTGGGTGCTGGCTCTGGGTGGGCGTACCCCTGGAGGTCAGCCAATCAGGGTCCAGCGGAAGTGCCTGGGGGGCGGGCACTCGTGAGGCTGTCCAATGAGCGCCTGGGGCGGGCCTCGTGGGCGGAGCCCAGGAGGCTGGCCAATCATGGGGCAAGGGCGGTGACCTTCCTGGGCGTGCCTTAGGAACTGGCCTATCAGAGGGCGCCCCTCAGACAGCAGCCCGCCAATGGGAGCCAAGAGAAGGCTGGCTGGGGGCGTGTCCCTGGGACACCAGGCCAATCAGAGTCGAGCGGAAGTGGCTGGTGGGCGAGCCTTCCGGAGGCTGCCCAATCAGCGTGCTGCAGGGCCGTGTGGGCGGTGCTCAAGGCCGCTGGCCAATCACTGACTAGAGGCCCGGACCCTCCTGGGCGTGTCCAAGCACACTGGCCAATGAGATTGCTGGTGGGGTTCTGGGCGTGGCCTAGGCCTCTGGCCTATCAGAGCCTGGCTGGCGCCCTGTGGGCAGGCCTTCTGAAGGAATCCCGCCAATGGGAGCTCAGAGCTGGCCTTAAAAGGCTGGGCGTGCTTCCAGGAAATGCGAAGCAGGGTTCAGCCCAGGGCCCTGCCTTGCAGAAGCTGTCCAGTGCGCATGTGTATAACTCCGTTTGTGCCTGTGCCTCTGTGGATTTGTGTGTGTGTGTGTGTGTGTGTGTGTGTGTCTGAGGGAGGGAGAGAGAGAGAGAACAACAGAATCACTGTGGCACAGGTGATTTTGTGCAAAACACTTGGCACATTCTGATTTACAGCTCAATATTGACACCAGGGCAGCTCTCCTTGGCCCTTGGTCACTTTTCTTCTTTTCAGATGTAAAGACACTGAAGAGGGAGAGGTTTTTGCCCTGAGGCTTGCACTGGGAACTAGCAGCTGCCCTGTTTGTGTTGCCAGACTAGGAAACCTGTGGTGCCTGTCCATGTGGAGAGTCTCCTGGATGAGTTCCTTCTCGAGCCTTTTTCGCTCGGTCCCGTTGGAGCTGCATATAGCTAATGATTTGGAGATTTTATTCCTTTGGACAATTCTTTTCCTGATGCAAAGTTTCTCTCCAGGTTTTAGCAATCAATTGTGTGAATGTCACATCGAATCCATTGTAGAAAATGACTACATCAGTGTCTCTCTCTCTTTCTCTCTCTCTCTCTCTCTCTCTCTCTATATATATATATATATATATATATATATATATATATATGTATGTAACATGTAGAGGTCTGAAAATATTTTTTAGCTAGAGACCTGCACAGCTCTGGATTAGGGTAGCAATGTGGATACACCTGGCCCTTCTGAGCCACAGTCATGAGAGACATCTCACAGAGCCATATCGTATATCACTCTACAAATCTCTCTCAGCACAAACTACCACTGCCAAATCATCTACTTCCCTCTTGCTCCTTTTGTCCACCGAGTCTTATCCCAAAACTGTAAATCAAAGAAGAAATAGACATAGTGCAGTTCCCTGCACACAGAACAGGCTGAGGCTGGACCAGGGAGATGCAATACGCCAGCCTGCATCTTGGTTGGAGGATCACTATGCTTACTTCGAATTTGGAGAGGCGAGGGCAGTTTTGGAGAGTGGGCTGCCGGCCAAGGGTTGCTTCTCAGAGTGGCTAAGACCTAGATGTTCTAAGTGTTACCTTTCCTCACAAACATAAAATAGCAATGCCACTTGTAAGAAGTATGCATGGGCATGGAGGGTTTGTCTTCAGTGCTCTTGCACTGATCAACACAGGGCCAGAATTTCAGTCCTTGTCTGTCTCTGACATTCTGTCTCTCTGACTGTCTCTACGTGCCTTCTTCACTGGGCCCTTACTGGAAGTCAGTGCATGCATCGTGAACTCAGCCTTCCTGGTGTTGAAATTTTCCTTTCTTTGCCCTTTGGATTATTAAGTCTCCTGCACATGGTGTAGTACAGAGGGGAACTGCGGAGACAGCGTTGCTGCTGCAGGTTCCAGGCATATGTCCATCTCCAGCTGCAGCTGTCCAGGCCCTCTGTGCTTGACTGCCATTCTCCAGGGCCCTGAGGCTGACACTCAGCCTCAATGCAGCCCTCCTCACCTTCCTGCACAGCATCCTTGTCCTTATTCCATGAGAGCCCCGGTCAAGGGAAGTGAAACTCGATCCCCCTGGCACACACACTGTGCTTTCCCTCTATTAAGCCAAATGGAAAGGATCTGTGGTACTGATGGCCACACCAGTGTCCAGATTTCCCATGCAAAACGGAAGCTTCCAGTGTTCAGAAAGAGGGTGTTTTGATGGCTGTGAAATGTCTTTTCCAAGTGCCTCATGGTGTTTCAAATCCCTTTGAAACCTGAAGTTCTTTCTTGTATCTAGGGAATATTTTCACCACTGGCCAGAAGGGCCGCCCAACTAGGAGCACAGCTATCCAGGGGTCAGGAGGTCTTCCAGCCTGCTAGCTCCTGGAGGGATTCCTGAGTATGTCCTCAGGGCCCAAGTGTAAAAGGTGTTTCCAATTGCCTTGATTAGCAGCAGCCAGGCCCTCAGGTGAGGGGCGGGGCTGTGATCTTGACTGGAAGCCCCTAATTTGGCCAATGGAGGCATCCATCTTTTTTTTTCCTGTCCATAACAAGGGCCCGGGGAGTTTGTGCTTCCTGCAAACAGAGCGACATTGTATGGGACACTCATGCAAGCCTACTTCTGGGAATCTCTCAGAGTGTGATGTGTGGACACCAGGAAGCATGAGCAGGGATGTGAGGCCAAGGAGCAATTGCCTTAGCCGGACCCAAAGGGTAGGTGTAAGGGGCCGGGTTCATCCACTATTGTTTGGTTCAACACACTTCCCATCTATGTGGAAACACAGCCCTTTCTGGGTACTTTCTGGGCTTGTAATCTGCTGCCCGGAGCAGTGGACTGAGAGCCTGGAGGCTGAGTAGGCAGCCAAACGTGACTGGACAGGCTCAAGCCCCTGAATTCTGAGGGGTGCCCCAGCTTCCCCCATTGGCAGTGTTTGGATCATAGTGAGGCATGGCATTGATTCGGAACTCAGGAGAGTGAGACATGAGAGTCCCTTTGCATATGCATTCTTGCTTAGCCACAATCTGGGCTAGCTGGCTTGCCCTGACCAGATAGGTTCTCTGTACATAAGTTGCAGGAGAGGCTGGCTCCCTTGCCACCCATGCTCTGAGACTACTACAGGTGATCTCTGAGCACACACAGACACACACAAACAGACAGACACACACACACACACACACACACACACACATTACTGTCAGGTTGGTAGTAGAGCCTATGGTGAAGGCTGGGGCTGTCTGGGGTCTGTGGGCATGAGAGCTGCTGCCTTACAATCTCTACAAGCCAGGTTTGAACCTGTCATCAATGAACACAGTGTAGGAGGTTTTTGAATTCTGGTCTCTTTCCAACTCATCTATTTCTCTTCTCGCCTTCTCTATCTCTAACTCTCACATGCTCTCACACACTCTGTCTTCACTCATTAATATTTTACTTAGATTCTTATTTTACTGACAGGCCCAGATAGACAAAGAGAGTTACCAGAGCACTGCTGAGCTCTGGCTTGTTGTGTTGGCGATTTCACCTAGGCTACTGGAGCCTCAGTTTGTAAGTCTTTCTGACACAAGCCATATTCTGTCTCCTCATTTCCATGCCAGTATCACTCAGAGTTTATAATAAAGATATACATACATGTATATATGTACATATAGATTTATATGTCTGTCATTTTTAGAATGTTCGACCTATGTATTTGACCTTCTTTCAGAATTACCACATTTATAACAGCCTAGTTTTTCTGAAATAATTGGCCATATAGTTGGAGCAGGATTCAATACAATTATAAATAATAGAACCTTCCAGTAGCATTTCTAATCGTGTTTCTATTAGCATCCTTATTGTAATTATCATGGCCCAGATCTTCCCTCCTTTTTCTAGTGTAAGCTTCAATACGTATGTGTTTGTTTTCTTTCTCCGGAAATCTTAATGTCCCTGGACGCTGAAGTGTTAGGGAATTTTTGAAGCAGCCCTCTGTTTCTCAGCAGATGGTTTCTATGTTTCTGCTGTCATCAGGTCTTCTTGTGGTTTTTGTCTTTATTTATTTTTATTGTTTCAAGTCCTCCTAGATCATCCCCATTTATTTGCATATTTATTTATTTAGTCAGGTATCACATGTGGCATCATTTCTTCTGCTTGAGAGATTTTCTCTTATAACTGAAGGGAACTTTTGATGCACAATACATTTCCTGGGGCAAATACTACACACATATGGTGAAGGCTTGGGTTGTCTGGGGTCTGTGGGCATTAGAGCTGCTGCGTGACAATCTCTACAACCCAGGTTTGAACCTGTCATGAATGAACACAGCCTAGGGGGTTTTTGACTTCTGGTCTATTTCCAACTCTTCTATTTCTCTTCTCGCCATCTCTGTCTCTGACTCTCACAGGCTCTCTCTCACTCTGTCTGAACTCAGGAATATTTTACTTATATCCTTATTTTATTGACAGGCCCAGATATACAAAGAGAGTGGCCAGAGCACTGCTGAGCTCTGGCTGGTTTTGTTTGTGATTTCACCTAGGCTACTGGAGCCTCTGATTGGTAAGTCTCTCTGACTTAAGCCATATTCTGTCTCCTCATATCCATGGCAGTATCTCTCAGACTTTATAATAAAGATATACATCCATATACATATATAAATATACATATATATCTCTGTCGTTTTTAGAATTGTCAACCTATGTAATTGATCTTAATCAGAATTCACACATTTACAACAGGTTCCTTTTTCCCTACTAATTGGCCACATAGTTGGAGCAGGATTCAATACAATTATAAATAATAGAACCTTCCAGTAGCATTTCTAATAGCATTTCTATCAGCATCCTTATTTTAATTATCATAGTACAGAACTTGCCTCCTTTCTCTAGTGTAAGCTTCAATACATACGAGTTTCTTTTCTTTCTCCCGAAATCTTAATTTCCCTGGACTCTGAAGGGTCTCGGAACTTTTGAAGCAGCCCTTGATTCTCAGCAGATGGTTTCTATGTTTCTGCTGTCATCAGGTCTTCTTGTGCTTTTTGTTTTTATTTTTCATTTGTTTCAAATCCTCCTAGATAACCCCCATTTATTTGCATATTTATTTATTTATTTATTTATTTATTTATTTATTTATTTGGTTCTATATTACATGAGGGGTCCATTCTTCTGCTTGATAGATTTTTCTCTTATAATTGAAGGGAAGTTTACACTCACAATACATATCCTGTCGTAAATACTACACACATATGGTGAAGGCTGGGGTTGTCTGGGGTCTGTGGACAGGAGACTGATGCCTTACAATCTCGACAACCCAGGTTTGAACCTGTCATGTATGAACACAGAGTGGGAGCTTTTGGACTTCTGGTCTCTTTCCAACTCTTCTATTTCTCTTCTTGCCTTCTCTGTCTCTGACTCTCACAGGCTCTGACTCACTCTGTCTGCACTCATTAATATTTTACTTTTATATTATTTGACTGACAGGCGCAGATATACAAAGCGAGTCACCAGGGCCCGGCTGAGCTCTGGATTGTTTTGTTGGCGATTTCACCTAGGTTTCTGGAGCCTCAGCTTTGTAAGTCTCTCTGGCACAAGCCATACTCTGTCTCCTCATAGCCATGCCAGTATCCCTCATAGTTGATAATAAAGATAAACATACATATATGTACATATACATATATATATATATATCAGACATTTTTAGAATTGTTGACCTTTTTATTTGATCTGAATGCAGAATTACCGCATTTATAATAGCCTCCTTATTCATAAATAATTGGTCACATAGTTGGAGCAGGATTCACTACAATTATAAATTATAAACTTTCCAGGAGCATTTCCAATAGCCTTTCTATCAGTATCCTTATTGTAATTATCATAGCACAGAACTTGCCTCCATTTTCTAGTGTAAGCTTCAAATCGTATGCGTTTCTTTTCATTCACGGAATTCGTAATTTGCCTGGACCCTGTGTGTCAGGGAATTTTTGAAGCAGCCCTCTATTTCTCAGCAGACGTTTTCTATATTTCTGCTGTCATCAGGTCTTCCTGTGGTGTTTGTTTTTATTTTTTATTTTTTCAAATCCTCTTAGATCATTACCATTTATTTGCATATTTATTTATTTATTTATTTCGTCCGATATCACATGAGGGGTCATTTCTTCTGCCTGATAGATTTTCTCTTATAATTGAAGGGAACTTTTGACACACAATACATTTCCTTTTGCAGATACTACACGCTACTACAACTGCTACTGCACTGTTTTTGACAGTGACATCCAATGCACAATGGATTAGTATTGCATGGCGCTAGAGAATGTTCACTATTTAACCTACAAGGTTTTTAACCTCACAAATATTTATTCTGTTCTTTCTTGGGGGATGAATGGTTTACAGTCAACAGTTCCATATAATAGTGGGCACGGGGGGGTAATTTTTCCCACTACCCCTGTATTTCTGTACATCCTTTGTAACTTTCTTATTGAGGAGAAGCAAACAGTCATAAATTGAGAGAGCAGGGCCCAAGCAGGAAGAGAGACAGAGAGGCATCTGCAGCTCTGATTTGTCACTAGCCCAGCTTTTCCCTAGCTGGGTAAGTGTGACCAGGGGCTCAAAACAGGGTCCTGGGATTCCACATAGTTCCCTGGCAGCTCCACCAGCTGTTCCTCCAACCGATGCTCCCTTCGTTGTCCATGTAACTATCGATCTGCTCTAGGCATTTCTCACCTTCATATGCCAGAAACTTAACACTTCTCCCTTCCACCCATGAAACTTTGACCTTTTGCGAGGGTGCAAAACAGCAACTCCAATCCAAGTTATTTTCGGGACAAGTGTGTACGTCTCTGTGGGAAGGTGTGTGTGTGTGTGTGTGTGTGTGTGTGTGTGTGTGTGTGTGTAAGTGTGCATAAGTGTGTTTCAGTTAAGATTACCGCTGTTGTTTCTTTATTCCTGACACAGGGACTTAGGAACTGGGTTGTGTTATGACAAAGGAAGTTTCCACTGCACAAGTGGTTTTTCAAGTATGAATTGGCACATTGGATTGTGGACTCTGTTGTGCATTCTCCCAGGTGGTCCTCAGATGGGTTCTTTCCTTTGCTATTCCCATGCTGTGTGTAATTTTCTGGGTAGACTCAAAGAGGAGTGGCATGGGGAGCTCAGCTGCATTCTGCTGTATGTCCACAAGGTGGCGGCAAAGACCATAGTTGAGTGTAGTGATTCTGTGGAATGAGGAGAACTCTAGGATTTGTGTCCCGTGGACAGCAGGGTTGAAATTGACATAGAGTTCCCTAGACATCTGTTCTTTCCTGTGGGGTGGGGGGATCCCCCATTTGGCTTTGCAAGTGGAAGGGGTTTCTCTCTTTGCCTGGGATGACTCTACTGGGAGCTTGTGAATCCCTGTGCTCAGCTGCATTCTGCTGGGTGTCCACAAGAGGGCAGCACCAGGGCGGGACTAAGGCTCCATGGGGCAAGTGCCCTGAGGCACTGTGCTAGGAGAGTGGCGACAGTGTTTTTGGGTGTGCCCCAAGAGCATGGCCAGCCTAGCGCAGGCAGGCAGTGTCCTAAGGACGGGCCCAGACAGGAGCTGTGGGGGTCGTGTTTGCAGAAACAGGGCCTTCAGAGGATGGCAGAAAGTCCCCGGAGGCGGGCCTCAGAGCCCGTGCCCAATGAGCCTGAGGGGAGGGCCCAGTGGGTATTCATAGAGACAGATGGCCAATCAGAGAGGAGGAACGTCACCCTCAGGGGCGTGAAGCAAGAGCTGGCCAATGAGAACAGAGGAGGAGTTGCGTGGGCGGGCCTCAGAGAGCAGCCCACCAATGAGAGCCTGGGTGCTGGCTCTGGGTGGGCGTACCCCTGGAGGTCAGCCAATCAGGGTCCAGCGGAAGTGCCTGGGGGGCGGGCCCTCGGGAGGCTGTCCAATGAGCGCCTGGGGCGGGTCTCGTGGGCGGAGCCCAGGAGGCTGGCCAATCATGGGGCAAGGGCGGTGACCTTCCTGGGCGTGCCTTAGGAACTGGCCTATCAGAGGGCGCCCCTCAGACAGCAGCCCGCCAATGGGAGCCAAGAGAAGGCTGGCTGGGGGCGTGTCCCTGGGACACCAGGCCAATCAGAGTCGAGCGGAAGTGGCTGGTGGGCGTGCCTTCCGGAGGCTGCCCAATCAGCGTGCTGCAGGGCCGTGTGGGCGGTGCTCAAGGCTGCTGGCCAATCACTGACTAGGGGCCCGGACCCTCCTGGGCGTGTCCAAGCACACTGGCCAATGAGATTGCTGGTGGGGTTCTGGGCGTGGCCGAGGCCTCTGGCCTATCAGAGCCTGGCTGGCGCCCTGTGGGCGTGCCTTCTGAAGGAATTCCGCCAATGGGAGCTCAGAGCTGGCCTTAAAAGGCTGGGCGTGCTTCCAGGAAATGCGAAGCAGGGTTCAGCCCAGGGCCCTGCCTTGCAGAAGCTGTCCAGTGCGCATGTGTATAACTCCGTTTGTGCCTGTGCCTCTGTGGATTTGTGTGTGTGTGTGTGTGTGTGTGTGTGTGTGTGTCTGAGGGAGGGAGAGAGAGAGAGAACAACAGAATCACTGTGGCACAGGTGATTTTGTGCAAAACACTTGGCACATTCTGATTTACAGCTCAATATTGACACCAGGGCAGCTCTCCTTGGCCCTTGGTCACTTTTCTTCTTTTCAGATGTAAAGACACTGAAGAGGGAGAGGTTTTTGCCCTGAGGCTTGCACTGGGAACTAGCAGCTGCCCTGTTTGTGTTGCCAGACTAGGAAACCTGTGGTGCCTGTCCATGTGGAGAGTCTCCTGGATGAGTTCCTTCTCGAGCCTTTTTCGCTCGGTCCCGTTGGAGCTGCATATAGCTAATGATTTGGAGATTTTATTCCTTTGGACAATTCTTTTCCTGATGCAAAGTTTCTCTCCAGGTTTTAGCAATCAATTGTGTGAATGTCACATCGAATCCATTGTAGAAAATGACTACATCAGTGTCTCTCTCTCTCTTTCTCTTTCTCTCTCTCTCTCTCTCTCTATATATATATATATATATATGTATGTAACATGTAGAGGTCTGAAAATATTTTTTAGCTAGAGACCTGCACAGCTCTGGATTAGGGTAGAAATGTGGATACACCTGGCCCTTCTGAGCCACAGTCATGAGAGACATCTCACAGAGCCATATCGTATATCACTCTACAAATCTCTCTCAGCACAAACTACCACTGCCAAATCATCTACTTCCCTCTTGCTCCTTTTGTCCACCGAGTCTTATCCCAAAACTGTAAATCAAAGAAGAAATAGACATAGTGCAGTTCCCTGCACACAGAACAGGCTGAGGCTGGACCAGGGAGATGCAATACGCCAGCCTGCATCTTGGTTGGAGGATCACTATGCTTACTTCGAATTTGGAGAGGCGAGGGCAGTTTTGGAGAGTGGGCTGCCGGCCAAGGGTTGCTTCTCAGAGTGGCTAAGACCTAGATGTTCTAAGTGTTACCTTTCCTCACAAACATAAAATAGCAATGCCACTTGTAAGAAGTATGCATGGGCATGGAGGGTTTGTCTTCAGTGCTCTTGCACTGATCAACACAGGGCCAGAATTTCAGTCCTTGTCTGTCTCTGTCATTCTGTCTCTCTGACTGTCTCTACGTGCCTTCTTCACTGGGCCCTTACTGGAAGTCAGTGCATGCATCGTGAACTCAGCCTTCCTGGTGTTGAAATTTTCCTTTCTTTGCCCTTTGGATTATTAAGTCTCCTGCACATGGTGTAGTACAGAGGGGAACTGCGGAGACAGCGTTGCTGCTGCAGGTTCCAGGCATATGTCCATCTCCAGCTGAAGCTGTCCAGGCCCTCTGTGCTTGACTGCCATTCTCCAGGGCCCTGAGGCTGACACTCAGCCTCAATGCAGCCCTCCTCACCTTCCTGCACAGCATCCTTGTCCTTATTCCATGAGAGCCCCGGTCAAGGGAAGTGAAACTCGATCCCCCTGGCACACACACTGTGCTTTCCCTCTATTAAGCCAAATGGAAAGGATCTGTGGTACTGATGGCCACACCAGTGTCCAGATTTCCCATGCAAAACGGAAGCTTCCAGTGTTCAGAAAGAGGGTGTTTTGATGGCTGTGAAATGTCTTTTCCAAGTGCCTCATGGTGTTTCAAATCCCTTTGAAACCTGAAGTTCTTTCTTGTATCTAGGGAATATTTTCACCACTGGCCAGAAGGGCCGCCCAACTAGGAGCACAGCTATCCAGGGGTCAGGAGGTCTTCCAGCCTGCTAGCTCCTGGAGGGATTCCTGAGTATGTCCTCAGGGCCCAAGTGTAAAAGGTGTTTCCAATTGCCTTGATTAGCAGCAGCCAGGCCCTCAGGTGAGGGGCGGGGCTGTGATCTTGACTGGAAGCCCCTAATTTGGCCAATGGAGGCATCCATCTTTTTTTTTCCTGTCCATAACAAGGGCCCGGGGAGTTTGTGCTTCCTGCAAACAGAGCGACATTGTATGGGACACTCATGCAAGCCTACTTCTGGGAATCTCTCAGAGTGTGATGTGTGGACACCAGGAAGCATGAGCAGGGATGTGAGGCCAAGGAGCAATTGCCTTAGCCGGACCCAAAGGGTAGGTGTAAGGGGCCGGGTTCATCCACTATTGTTTGGTTCAACACACTTCCCATCTATGTGGAAACACAGCCCTTTCTGGGTACTTTCTGGGCTTGTAATCTGCTGCCCGGAGCAGTGGACTGAGAGCCTGGAGGCTGAGTAGGCAGCCAAACGTGACTGGACAGGCTCAAGCCCCTGAATTCTGAGGGGTGCCCCAGCTTCCCCCATTGGCAGTGTTTGGATCATAGTGAGGCATGGCATTGATTCGGAACTCAGGAGAGTGAGACATGAGAGTCCCTTTGCATATGCATTCTTGCTTAGCCACAATCTGGGCTAGCTGGCTTGCCCTGACCAGATAGGTTCTCTGTACATAAGTTGCAGGAGAGGCTGGCTCCCTTGCCACCCATGCTCTGAGACTACTACAGGTGATCTCTGAGCACACACAGACACACACAAACAGACAGACACACACACACACACACACACACACACACACACATTACTGTCAGGTTGGTAGTAGAGCCTATGGTGAAGGCTGGGGCTGTCTGGGGTCTGTGGGCATGAGAGCTGCTGCCTTACAATCTCTACAAGCCAGGTTTGAACCTGTCATCAATGAACACAGTGTAGGAGGTTTATGAATTCTGGTCTCTTTCCAACTCATCTATTTCTCTTCTCGCCTTCTCTATCTCTAACTCTCACATGCTCTCACACACTCTGTCTTCACTCATTAATATTTTACTTAGATTCTTATTTTACTGACAGGCCCAGATAGACAAAGAGAGTTACCAGAGCACTGCTGAGCTCTGGCTTGTTGTGTTGGCGATTTCACCTAGGCTACTGGAGCCTCAGTTTGTAAGTCTTTCTGACACAAGCCATATTCTGTCTCCTCATTTCCATGCCAGTATCACTCAGAGTTTATAATAAAGATATACATACATGTATATATGTACATATAGATTTATATGTCTGTCATTTTTAGAATGTTCGACCTATGTATTTGACCTTCTTTCAGAATTACCACATTTATAACAGCCTAGTTTTTCTGAAATAATTGGCCATATAGTTGGAGCAGGATTCAATACAATTATAAATAATAGAACCTTCCAGTAGCATTTCTAATCGTGTTTCTATTAGCATCCTTATTGTAATTATCATGGCCCAGATCTTCCCTCCTTTTTCTAGTGTAAGCTTCAATACGTATGTGTTTGTTTTCTTTCTCCGGAAATCTTAATGTCCCTGGACGCTGAAGTGTTAGGGAATTTTTGAAGCAGCCCTCTGTTTCTCAGCAGATGGTTTCTATGTTTGTGCTGTCATCAGGTCTTCTTGTGGTTTTTGTCTTTATTTATTTTTATTGTTTCAAGTCCTCCTAGATCATCCCCATTTATTTGCATATTTATTTATTTAGTCAGGTATCACATGTGGCATCATTTCTTCTGCTTGAGAGATTTTCTCTTATAACTGAAGGGAACTTTTGATGCACAATACATTTCCTGGGGCAAATACTACACACATATGGTGAAGGCTTGGGTTGTCTGGGGTCTGTGGGCATTAGAGCTGCTGCGTGACAATCTCTACAACCCAGGTTTGAACCTGTCATGAATGAACACAGCCTAGGGGGTTTTTGACTTCTGGTCTATTTCCAACTCTTCTATTTCTCTTCTCGCCATCTCTGTCTCTGACTCTCACAGGCTCTCTCTCACTCTGTCTGAACTCAGGAATATTTTACTTATATCCTTATTTTATTGACAGGCCCAGATATACAAAGAGAGTGGCCAGAGCACTGCTGAGCTCTGGCTGGTTTTGTTTGTGATTTCACCTAGGCTACTGGAGCCTCTGATTGGTAAGTCTCTCTGACTTAAGCCATATTCTGTCTCCTCATATCCATGGCAGTATCTCTCAGACTTTATAATAAAGATATACATCCATATACATATATAAATATACATATATATCTCTGTCGTTTTTAGAATTGTCAACCTATGTAATTGATCTTAATCAGAATTCACACATTTACAACAGGTTCCTTTTTCCCTACTAATTGGCCACATAGTTGGAGCAGGATTCAATACAATTATAAATAATAGAACCTTCCAGTAGCATTTCTAATAGCATTTCTATCAGCATCCTTATTTTAATTATCATAGTACAGAACTTGCCTCCTTTCTCTAGTGTAAGCTTCAATACATACGAGTTTCTTTTCTTTCTCCCGAAATCTTAATTTCCCTGGACTCTGAAGGGTCTCGGAACTTTTGAAGCAGCCCTTGATTCTCAGCAGATGGTTTCTATGTTTCTGCTGTCATCAGGTCTTCTTGTGCTTTTTGTTTTTATTTTTCATTTGTTTCAAATCCTCCTAGATAACCCCCATTTATTTGCATATTTATTTATTTATTTATTTATTTATTTATTTGGTTCTATATTACATGAGGGGTCCATTCTTCTGCTTGATAGATTTTTCTCTTATAATTGAAGGGAAGTTTACACTCACAATACATATCCTGTCGTAAATACTACACACATATGGTGAAGGCTGGGGTTGTCTGGGGTCTGTGGACAGGAGACTGATGCCTTACAATCTCGACAACCCAGGTTTGAACCTGTCATGTATGAACACAGAGTGGGAGCTTTTGGACTTCTGGTCTCTTTCCAACTCTTCTATTTCTCTTCTTGCCTTCTCTGTCTCTGACTCTCACAGGCTCTGACTCACTCTGTCTGCACTCATTAATATTTTACTTTTATATTATTTGACTGACAGGCGCAGATATACAAAGCGAGTCACCAGGGCCCGACTGAGCTCTGGATTGTTTTGTTGGCGATTTCACCTAGGTTTCTGGAGCCTCAGCTTTGTAAGTCTCTCTGGCACAAGCCATACTCTGTCTCCTCATAGCCATGCCAGTATCCCTAATAGTTGATAATAAAGATAAACATACATATATGTACATATACATATATATATATATCAGACATTTTTAGAATTGTTGACCTTTTTATTTGATCTGAATGCAGAATTACCGCATTTATAATAGCCTCCTTATTCATAAATAATTGGTCACATAGTTGGAGCAGGATTCACTACAATTATAAATTATAAACTTTCCAGGAGCATTTCCAATAGCCTTTCTATCAGTATCCTTATTGTAATTATCATAGCACAGAACTTGCCTCCATTTTCTAGTGTAAGCTTCAAATCGTATGCGTTTCTTTTCATTCACGGAATTCGTAATTTGCCTGGACCCTGTGTGTCAGGGAATTTTTGAAGCAGCCCTCTATTTCTCAGCAGACGTTTTCTATATTTCTGCTGTCATCAGGTCTTCCTGTGGTGTTTGTTTTTATTTTTTATTTTTTCAAATCCTCTTAGATCATTACCATTTATTTGCATATTTATTTATTTATTTATTTCGTCCGATATCACATGAGGGGTCATTTCTTCTGCCTGATAGATTTTCTCTTATAATTGAAGGGAACTTTTGACACACAATACATTTCCTTTTGCAGATACTACACGCTACTAAAACTGCTACTGCACTGTTTTTGACAGTGACATCCAATGCACAATGGATTAGTATTGCATGGCGCTAGAGAATGTTCACTATTTAACCTACAAGGTTTTTAACCTCACAAATATTTATTCTGTTCTTTCTTGGGGGATGAATGGTTTACAGTCAACAGTTCCATATAATAGTGGGCACGGGGGGGTAATTTTTCCCACTACCCCTGTATTTCTGTACATCCTTTGTAACTTTCTTATTGAGGAGAAGCAAACAGTCATAAATTGAGAGAGCAGGGCCCAAGCAGGAAGAGAGACAGAGAGGCATCTGCAGCTCTGATTTGTCACTAGCCCAGCTTTTCCCTACCTGGGTAAGTGTGACCAGGGGCTCAAAACAGGGTCCTGGGATTCCACATAGTTCCCTGGCAGCTCCACCAGCTGTTCCTCCAACCGATGCTCCCTTCGTTGTCCATGTAACTATCGATCTGCTCTAGGCATTTCTCACCTTCATATGCCAGAAACTTAACACTTCTCCCTTCCACCCATGAAACTTTGACCTTTTGCGAGGGTGCAAAACAGCAACTCCAATCCAAGTTATTTTCGGGACAAGTGTGTACGTCTCTGTGGGAAGGTGTGTGTGTGTGTGTGTGTGTGTGTGTGTGTGTAAGTGTGCATAAGTGTGTTTCAGTTAAGATTACCGCTGTTGTTTCTTTATTCCTGACACAGGGACTTAGGAACTGGGTTGTGTTATGACAAAGGAAGTTTCCACTGCACAAGTGGTTTTTCAAGTATGAATTGGCACATTGGATTGTGGACTCTGTTGTGCATTCTCCCAGGTGGTCCTCAGATGGGTTCTTTCCTTTGCTATTCCCATGCTGTGTGTAATTTTCTGGGTAGACTCAAAGAGGAGTGGCATGGGGAGCTCAGCTGCATTCTGCTGTATGTCCACAAGGTGGCGGCAAAGACCATAGTTGAGTGTAGTGATTCTGTGGAATGAGGAGAACTCTAGGATTTGTGTCCCGTGGACAGCAGGGTTGAAATTGACATAGAGTTCCCTAGACATCTGTTCTTTCCTGTGGGGTGGGGGGATCCCCCATTTGGCTTTGCAAGTGGAAGGGGTTTCTCTCTTTGCCTGGGATGACTCTACTGGGAGCTTGTGAATCCCTGTGCTCAGCTGCATTCTGCTGGGTGTCCACAAGAGGGCAGCACCAGGGCGGGACTAAGGCTCCATGGGGCAAGTGCCCTGAGGCACTGTGCTAGGAGATTGGCGACAGTGTTTTTGGGTGTGCCCCAAGAGCATGGCCAGCCTAGCGCAGGCAGGCAGTGTCCTAAGGACGGGCCCAGACAGGAGCTGTGGGGGTCGTGTTTGCAGAAACAGGGCCTTCAGAGGATGGCAGAAAGTCCCCGGGGGCGGGCCTCAGAGCCCGTGCCCAATGAGCCTGAGGGGAGGGCCCAGTGGGTATTCATAGAGACAGCTGGCCAATCAGAGAGGAGGAACGTCACCCTCAGGGGCGTGAAGCAAGAGCTGGCCAATGAGAACAGAGGAGGAGTTGCGTGGGCGGGCCTCAGAGAGCAGCCCACCAATGAGAGCCTGGGTGCTGGCTCTGGGTGGGCGTACCCCTGGAGGTCAGCCAATCAGGGTCCAGCGGAAGTGCCTGGGGGGCGGGCCCTCGGGAGGCTGTCCAATGAGCGCCTGGGGCGGGTCTCGTGGGCGGAGCCCAGGAGGCTGGCCAATCATGGGGCAAGGGCGGTGACCTTCCTGGGCGTGCCTTAGGAACTGGCCTATCAGAGGGTGCCCCTCAGACAGCAGCCCGCCAATGGGAGCCAAGAGAAGGCTGGCTGGGGGCGTGTCCCTGGGACACCAGGCCAATCAGAGTCGAGCGGAAGTGGCTGGTGGGCGTGCCTTCCGGAGGCTGCCCAATCAGCGTGCTGCAGGGCCGTGTGGGCGGTGCTCAAGGCTGCTGGCCAATCACTGACTAGGGGCCCGGACCCTCCTGGGCGTGTCCAAGCACACTGGCCAATGAGATTGCTGGTGGGGTTCTGGGCGTGGCCGAGGCCTCTGGCCTATCAGAGCCTGGCTGGCGCCCTGTGGGCGGGACTTCTGAAGGAATCCCGCCAATGGGAGCTCAGAGCTGGCCTTAAAAGGCTGGGCGTGCTTCCAGGAAATGCGAAGCAGGGTTCAGCCCAGGGCCCTGCCTTGCAGAAGCTGTCCAGTGCGCATGTGTATAACTCCGTTTGTGCCTGTTTCTCTGTGGATTTGTGTGTGTGTGTGTGTGTGTGTGTGTGTGTGTCTGAGGGAGGGAGAGAGAGAGAGAACAACAGAATCACTGTGGCACAGGTGATTTTGTGCAAAACACTTGGCACATTCTGATTTACAGCTCAATATTGACACCAGGGCAGCTCTCCTTGGCCCTTGCTCACTTTTCTTCTTTTCAGATGTAAAGACACTGAAGAGGGAGAGGTTTTTGCCCTGAGGCTTGCACTGGGAACTAGCAGCTGCCCTGTTTGTGTTGCCAGACTAGGAAACCTGTGGTGCCTGTCCATGTGGAGAGTCTCCTGGATGAGTTCCTTCTCGAGCCTTTTTCGCTCGGTCCCGTTGGAGCTGCATATAGCTAATGATTTGGAGATTTTATTCCTTTGGACAATTCTTTTCCTGATGCAAAGTTTCTCTCCAGGTTTTAGCAATCAATTGTGTGAATGTCACATCGAATCCATTGTAGAAAATGACTACATCAGTGTCTCTCTCTCTCTTTCTCTTTCTCTCTCTCTCTCTCTCTCTCTATATATATATATATATATGTATGTAACATGTAGAGGTCTGAAAATATTTTTTAGCTAGAGACCTGCACAGCTCTGGATTAGGGTAGCAATGTGGATACACCTGGCCCTTCTGAGCCACAGTCATGAGAGACATCTCACAGAGCCATATCGTATATCACTCTACAAATCTCTCTCAGCACAAACTACCACTGCCAAATCATCTACTTCCCTCTTGCTCCTTTTGTCCACCGAGTCTTATCCCAAAACTGTAAATCAAAGAAGAAATAGACATAGTGCAGTTCCCTGCACACAGGACAGGCTGAGGCTGGACCAGGGAGATGCAATACGCCAGCCTGCATCTTGGCTGGAGGATCACTATGCTTACTTCGAATTTGGAGAGGCGAGGGCAGTTTTGGAGAGTGGGCTGCCGGCCAAGGGTTGCTTCTCAGAGTGGCTAAGACCTAGATGTTCTAAGTGTTACCTTTCCTCACAAACATAAAATAGCAATGCCACTTGTAAGAAGTATGCATGGGCATGGAGGGTTTGTCTTCAGTGCTCTTGCACTGATCAACACAGGGCCAGAATTTCAGTCCTTGTCTGTCTCTGTCATTCTGTCTCTCTGACTGTCTCTACGTGCCTTCTTCACTGGGCCCTTACTGGAAGTCAGTGCATGCATCGTGAACTCAGCCTTCCTGGTGTTGAAATTTTCCTTTCTTTGCCCTTTGGATTATTAAGTCTCCTGCACATGGTGTAGTACAGAGGGGAACTGCGGAGACAGCGTTGCTGCTGCAGGTTCCAGGCATATGTCCATCTCCAGCTGCAGCTGTCCAGGCCCTCTGTGCTTGACTGCCATTCTCCAGGGCCCTGAGGCTGACACTCAGCCTCAATGCAGCCCTCCTCACCTTCCTGCACAGCATCCTTGTCCTTATTCCATGAGAGCCCCGGTCAAGGGAAGTGAAACTCGATCCCCCTGGCACACACACTGTGCTTTCCCTCTATTAAGCCAAATGGAAAGGATCTGTGGTACTGATGGCCACACCAGTGTCCAGATTTCCCATGCAAAACGGAAGCTTCCAGTGTTCAGAAAGAGGGTGTTTTGATGGCTGTGAAATGTCTTTTCCAAGTGCCTCATGGTGTTTCAAATCCCTTTGAAACCTGAAGTTCTTTCTTGTATCTAGGGAATATTTTCACCACTGGCCAGAAGGGCCGCCCAACTAGGAGCACAGCTATCCAGGGGTCAGGAGGTCTTCCAGCCTGCTAGCTCCTGGAGGGATTCCTGAGTATGTCCTCAGGGCCCAAGTGTAAAAGGTGTTTCCAATTGCCTTGATTAGCAGCAGCCAGGCCCTCAGGTGAGGGGCGGGGCTGTGATCTTGACTGGAAGCCCCTAATTTGGCCAATGGAGGCATCCATCTTTTTTTTTCCTGTCCATAACAAGGGCCCGGGGAGTTTGTGCTTCCTGCAAACAGAGCGACATTGTATGGGACACTCATGCAAGCCTACTTCTGGGAATCTCTCAGAGTGTGATGTGTGGACACCAGGAAGCATGAGCAGGGATGTGAGGCCAAGGAGCAATTGCCTTAGCCGGACCCAAAGGGTAGGTGTAAGGGGCCGGGTTCATCCACTATTGTTTGGTTCAACACACTTCCCATCTATGTGGAAACACAGCCCTTTCTGGGTACTTTCTGGGCTTGTAATCTGCTGCCCGGAGCAGTGGACTGAGAGCCTGGAGGCTGAGTAGGCAGCCAAACGTGACTGGACAGGCTCAAGCCCCTGAATTCTGAGGGGTGCCCCAGCTTCCCCCATTGGCAGTGTTTGGATCATAGTGAGGCATGGCATTGATTCGGAACTCAGGAGAGTGAGACATGAGAGTCCCTTTGCATATGCATTCTTGCTTAGCCACAATCTGGGCTAGCTGGCTTGCCCTGACCAGATAGGTTCTCTGTACATAAGTTGCAGGAGAGGCTGGCTCCCTTGCCACCCATGCTCTGAGACTACTACAGGTGATCTCTGAGCACACACAGACACACACAAACAGACAGACACACACACACACACACACACACACACACACACACATTACTGTCAGGTTGGTAGTAGAGCCTATGGTGAAGGCTGGGGCTGTCTGGGGTCTGTGGGCATGAGAGCTGCTGCCTTACAATCTCTACAAGCCAGGTTTGAACCTGTCATCAATGAACACAGTGTAGGAGGTTTTTGAATTCTGGTCTCTTTCCAACTCATCTATTTCTCTTCTCGCCTTCTCTATCTCTAACTCTCACATGCTCTCACACACTCTGTCTTCACTCATTAATATTTTACTTAGATTCTTATTTTACTGACAGGCCCAGATAGACAAAGAGAGTTACCAGAGCACTGCTGAGCTCTGGCTTGTTGTGTTGGCGATTTCACCTAGGCTACTGGAGCCTCAGTTTGTAAGTCTTTCTGACACAAGCCATATTCTGTCTCCTCATTTCCATGCCAGTATCACTCAGAGTTTATAATAAAGATATACATACATGTATATATGTACATATAGATTTATATGTCTGTCATTTTTAGAATGTTCGACCTATGTATTTGACCTTCTTTCAGAATTACCACATTTATAACAGCCTAGTTTTTCTGAAATAATTGGCCATATAGTTGGAGCAGGATTCAATACAATTATAAATAATAGAACCTTCCAGTAGCATTTCTAATCGTGTTTCTATTAGCATCCTTATTGTAATTATCATGGCCCAGATCTTCCCTCCTTTTTCTAGTGTAAGCTTCAATACGTATGTGTTTGTTTTCTTTCTCCGGAAATCTTAATGTCCCTGGACGCTGAAGTGTTAGGGAATTTTTGAAGCAGCCCTCTGTTTCTCAGCAGATGGTTTCTATGTTTCTGCTGTCATCAGGTCTTCTTGTGGTTTTTGTCTTTATTTATTTTTATTGTTTCAAGTCCTCCTAGATCATCCCCATTTATTTGCATATTTATTTATTTAGTCAGGTATCACATGTGGCATCATTTCTTCTGCTTGAGAGATTTTCTCTTATAACTGAAGGGAACTTTTGATGCACAATACATTTCCTGGGGCAAATACTACACACATATGGTGACGGCTTGGGTTGTCTGGGGTCTGTGGGCATTAGAGCTGCTGCGTGACAATCTCTACAACCCAGGTTTGAACCTGTCATGAATGAACACAGCCTAGGGGGTTTTTGACTTCTGGTCTATTTCCAACTCTTCTATTTCTCTTCTCGCCATCTCTGTCTCTGACTCTCACAGGCTCTCTCTCACTCTGTCTGAACTCAGGAATATTTTACTTATATCCTTATTTTATTGACAGGCCCAGATATACAAAGAGAGTGGCCAGAGCACTGCTGAGCTCTGGCTGGTTTTGTTTGTGATTTCACCTAGGCTACTGGAGCCTCTGATTGGTAAGTCTCTCTGACTTAAGCCATATTCTGTCTCCTCATATCCATGGCAGTATCTCTCAGACTTTATAATAAAGATATACATCCATATACATATATAAATATACATATATATCTCTGTCGTTTTTAGAATTGTCAACCTATGTAATTGATCTTAATCAGAATTCACACATTTACAACAGGTTCCTTTTTCCCTACTAATTGGCCACATAGTTGGAGCAGGATTCAATACAATTATAAATAATAGAACCTTCCAGTAGCATTTCTAATAGCATTTCTATCAGCATCCTTATTTTAATTATCATAGTACAGAACTTGCCTCCTTTCTCTAGTGTAAGCTTCAATACATACGAGTTTCTTTTCTTTCTCCCGAAATCTTAATTTCCCTGGACACTGAAGGGTCTCGGAACTTTTGAAGCAGCCCTTGATTCTCAGCAGATGGTTTCTATGTTTCTGCTGTCATCAGGTCTTCTTGTGCTTTTTGTTTTTATTTTTCATTTGTTTCAAATCCTCCTAGATAACCCCCATTTATTTGCATATTTATTTATTTATTTATTTATTTGGTTCTATATTACATGAGGGGTCCATTCTTCTGCTTGATAGATTTTTCTCTTATAATTGAAGGGAAGTTTACACTCACAATACATATCCTGTCGTAAATACTACACACATATGGTGAAGGCTGGGGTTGTCTGGGGTCTGTGGACAGGAGACTGATGCCTTACAATCTCGACAACCCAGGTTTGAACCTGTCATGTATGAACACAGAGTGGGAGCTTTTGGACTTCTGGTCTCTTTCCAACTCTTCTATTTCTCTTCTTGCCTTCTCTGTCTCTGACTCTCACAGGCTCTCACTCATTCTGTCTGCACTCATTAATATTTTACTTTTATATTATTTGACTGACAGGCCCAGATATACAAAGCGAGTCACCAGGGCCCGGCTGAGCTCTGGATTGTTTTGTTGGCGATTTCACCTAGGTTTCTGGAGCCTCAGCTTTGTAAGTCTCTCTGGAACAAGCCATACTCTGTCTCCTCATAGCCATGCCAGTATCCCTCATAGTTGATAATAAAGATACACATACATATATGTACATATACATATATATATATATATATCAGACATTTTTAGAATTGTTGACCTTTTTATTTGATCTGAATGCAGAATTACCACATTTATAATAGCCTCCTTATTCATAAATAATTGGTCACATAGTTGGAGCAGGATTCACTACAATTATAAATTATAAACTTTCCAGGAGCATTTCCAATAGCCTTTCTATCAGTATCCTTATTGTAATTATCATAGCACAGAACTTGCCTCCATTTTCTAGTGTAAGCTTCAAATCGTATGCGTTTCTTTTCATTCACGGAATTCGTAATTTGACTGGACCCTGTGTGTCAGGGAATTTTTGAAGCAGCCCTCTATTTCTCAGCAGACGTTTTCTATATTTCTGCTGTCATCAGGTCTTCCTGTGGTGTTTGTTTTTATTTTTTATTTTTTCAAATCCTCTTAGATCATTACCATTTATTTGCATATTTATTTATTTATTTATTTCGTCCGATATCACATGAGGGGTCATTTCTTCTGCCTGATAGATTTTCTCTTATAATTGAAGGGAACTTTTGACACACAATACATTTCCTTTTGCAGATACTACACGCTACTACAACTGCTACTGCACTGTTTTTGACAGTGACATCCAATGCACAATGGATTAGTATTGCATGGCGCTAGAGAATGTTCACTATTTAACCTACAAGGTTTTTAACCTCACAAATATTTATTCTGTTCTTTCTTGGGGGATGAATGGTTTACAGTCAACAGTTCCATATAATAGTGGGCACGGGGGGGTAATTTTTCCCACTACCCCTGTATTTCTGTACATCCTTTGTAACTTTCTTATTGAGGAGAAGCAAACAGTCATAAATTGAGAGAGCAGGGCCCAAGCAGGAAGAGAGACAGAGAGGCATCTGCAGCTCTGATTTGTCACTAGCCCAGCTTTTCCCTAGCTGGGTAAGTGTGACCCGGGGCTCAAAACAGGGTCCTGGGATTCCACATAGTTCCCTGGCAGCTCCACCAGCTGTCCCTCCAACCGATGCTCCCTTCGTTGTCCATGTAACTATCGATCTGCTCTAGGCATTTCTCACCTTCATATGCCATACACTTAACACTTCTCCCTTCCACCCATGAAACTTTGACCTTTTGCGAGGGTGCAAAACAGCAACTCCAATCCAAGTTATTTTTGGGACAAGTGTGTACGTCTCTGTGGGAAGGTGTGTGTGTGTGTGTGTGTGTGTGTGTGTAAGTGTGCATAAGTGTGTTTCAGTTAAGATTATCGCTGTTGTTTCTTTATTCCTGACACAGGGACTTAGGAACTGGGTTGTGTTATGACAAAGGAAGTTTCCACTGCACAAGTGGTTTTTCAAGTATGAATTGGCACATTGGATTGTGGACTCTGTTGTGCATTCTCCCAGGTGGTCCTCAGATGGGTTCTTTCCTTTGCTATTCCCATGCTGTGTGTAATTTTCTGGGTAGACTCAAAGAGGAGTGGCATGGGGAGCTCAGCTGCATTCTGCTGTATGTCCACAAGGTGGCGGCAAAGACCATAGTTGAGTGTAGTGATTCTGTGGAATGAGGAGAACTCTAGGATTTGTGTCCCGTGGACAGCAGGGTTGAAATTGACATAGAGTTCCCTAGACATCTGTTCTTTCCTGTGGGGTGGGGGGATCCCCCATTTGGCTTTGCAAGTGGAAGGGGTTTCTCTCTTTGCCTGGGATGACTCTACTGGGAGCTTGTGAATCCCTGTGCTCAGCTGCATTCTGCTGGGTGTCCACAAGAGGGCAGCACCAGGGCGGGACTAAGGCTCCATGGGGCAAGTGCCCTGAGGCACTGGGCTAGGAGAGTGGCGACAGTGTTTCTGGGTGTGCCCCAAGAGCATGGCCAGCCTAGCGCAGGCAGGCAGTGTCCTAAGGATGGGCCCAGACAGGAGCTGTGGGGGTCGTGTTTGCAGAAACAGGGCCTTCAGAGGATGGCAGAAAGTCCCCGGGGGCGGGCCTCAGAGCCCGTGCCCAATGAGCCTGAGGGGAGGGCCCAGTGGGTATTCATAGAGACAGCTGGCCAATCAGAGAGGAGGAACGTCACCCTCAGGGGCGTGAAGCAAGAGCTGGCCAATGAGAACAGAGGAGGAGTTGCGTGGGCGGGCCTCAGAGAGCAGCCCACCAATGAGAGCCTGGGTGCTGGCTCTGGGTGGGCGTACCCCTGGAGGTCAGCCAATCAGGGTCCAGCGGAAGTGCCTGGGGGGCGGGCACTCGTGAGGCTGTCCAATGAGCGCCTGGGGCGGGCCTCGTGGGCGGAGCCCAGGAGGCTGGCCAATCATGGGGCAAGGGCGGTGACCTTCCTGGGCGTGCCTTAGGAACTGGCCTATCAGAGGGCGCCCCTCAGACAGCAGCCCGCCAATGGGAGCCAAGAGAAGGCTGGCTGGGGGCGTGTCCCTGGGACACCAGGCCAATCAGAGTCGAGCGGAAGTGGCTGGTGGGCGGGCCTTCCGGAGGCTGCCCAAACAGCGTGCTGCAGGGCCGTGTGGGCGGTGCTCAAGGCCGCTGGCCAATCACTGACTAGGGGCCCGGACCCTCCTGGGCGTGTCCAAGCACACTGGCCAATGAGATTGCTGGTGGGGTTCTGGGCGTGGCCTAGGCCTCTGGCCTATCAGAGCCTGGCTGGCGCCCTATGGGCGGGCCTTCTGAAGGAATCCCGCCAATGGGAGCTCAGAGCTGGCCTTAAAAGGCTGGGCGTGCTTCCAGGAAATGCGAAGCAGGGTTCAGCCCAGGGCCCTGCCTTGCAGAAGCTGACCAGTGCGCATGTGTATAACTCCGTTTGTGCCTGTGCCTCTGTGGATTTGTGTGTGTGTGTGTGTGTGTGTGTGTCTGAGGGAGGGAGAGAGAGAGAGAACAACAGAATCACTGTGGCACAGGTGATTTTGTGCAAAACACTTGGCACATTCTGATTTACAGCTCAATATTGACACCAGGGCAGCTCTCCTTGGCCCTTGGTCACTTTTCTTCTTTTCAGATGTAAAGACACTGAAGAGGGAGAGGTTTTTGCCCTGAGGCTTGCACTGGGAACTAGCAGCTGCCCTGTTTGTGTTGCCAGACTAGGAAACCTGTGGTGCCTGTCCATGTGGAGAGTCTCCTGGATGAGTTCCTTCTCGAGCCTTTTTCGCTCGGTCCCGTTGGAGCTGCATATAGCTAATGATTTGGAGATTTTATTCCTTTGGACAATTCTTTTCCTGATGCAAAGTTTCTCTCCAGGTTTTAGCAATCAATTGTGTGAATGTCACATCGAATCCATTGTAGAAAATGACTACATCAGTGTCTCTCTCTCTCTTTCTCTTTCTCTCTCTCTCTCTCTCTCTATATATATATATATATATATATATGTATGTAACATGTAGAGGTCTGAAAATATTTTTTAGCTAGAGACCTGAACAGCTCTGGATTAGGGTAGCAATGTGGATACACCTGGCCCTTCTGAGCCACAGTCATGAGAGACATCTCACAGAGCCATATCGTATATCACTCTACAAATCTCTCTCAGCACAAACTACCACTGCCAAATCATCTACTTCCCTCTTGCTCCTTTTGTCCACCGAGTCTTATCCCAAAACTGTAAATCAAAGAAGAAATAGACATAGTGCAGTTCCCTGCACACAGGACAGGCTGAGGCTGGACCAGGGAGATGCAATACGCCATCCTGCATCTTGGCTGGAGGATCACTATGCTTACTTCGAATTTGGAGAGGCGAGGGCAGTTTGGGAGAGTGGGCTGCCGGCCAAGGGTTGCTTCTCAGAGTGGCTAAGACCTAGATGTTCTAAGTGTTACCTTTCCTCACAAACATAAAATAGCAATGCCACTTGTAAGAAGTATGCATGGGCATGGAGGGTTTGTCTTCAGTGCTCTGGCACTGATCAACACAGGGCCAGAATTTCAGTCCTTGTCTGTCTCTGTCATTCTGTCTCTCTGACTGTCTCTACGTGCCTTCTTCACTGGGCCCTTACTGGAAGTCAGTGCATGCATCGTGAACTCAGCCTTCCTGGTGTTGAAATTTTCCTTTCTTTGCCCTTTGGATTATTAAGTCTCCTGCACATGGTGTAGTACAGAGGGGAACTGCGGAGACAGCGTTGCTGCTGCAGGTTCCAAGCATATGTCCATCTCCAGCTGCAGCTGTCCAGGCCCTCTGTGCTTGACTGCCATTCTCCAGGGCCCTGAGGCTGACACTCAGCCTCAATGCAGCCCTCCTCACCTTCCTGCACAGCATCCTTGTCCTTATTCCATGAGAGCCCCGGTCAAGGGAAGTGAAACTCGATCCCCCTGGCACACACACTGTGCTTTCCCTCTATTAAGCCAAATGGAAAGGATCTGTGGTACTGATGGCCACACCAGTGTCCAGATTTCCCATGCAAAACGGAAGCTTCCAGTGTTCAGAAAGAGGGTGTTTTGATGGCTGTGAAATGTCTTTTCCAAGTGCCTCATGGTGTTTCAAATCCCTTTGAAACCTGAAGTTCTTTCTTGTATCTAGGGAATATTTTCACCACTGGCCAGAAGGGCCGCCCAACTAGGAGCACAGCTATCCAGGGGTCAGGAGGTCTTCCAGCCTGCTAGCTCCTGGAGGGATTCCTGAGTATGTCCTCAGGGCCCAAGTGTAAAAGGTGTTTCCAATTGCCTTGATTAGCAGCAGCCAGGCCCTCAGGTGAGGGGCGGGGCTGTGATCTTGACTGGAAGCCCCTAATTTGGCCAATGGAGGCATCCATCTTTTTTTGTCTGTCCATAGCAAGGGCCCGGGGAGTTTGTGCTTCCTGCAAGCAGAGCGACATTGTATGGGACACTCATGCAAGCCTACTTCTGGGAATCTCTCTGAGTGTGATGTGTGGACACCAGGAAGCATGAGCAGGGATGTGAGGCCACAGGAGCAATTGCCTTAGCCGGACCCAAAGGGTAGGTGTAAGGGGCCGGGTTCATCCACTATTGTTTGGTTCAACACACTTCCCATCTATGTGGAAAGACAGCCCTTCTGGGTACTTTCTGGGCTTGTAATCTGCTGCCCTGAGCAGTGGACTGAGAGCCTGGAGGCTGAGTAGGCAGCCAAACGTGACTGGACAGGCTCAAGCCCCTGAATTCTGAGGGGTGCCCCAGCTTCCCCCATTGGCAGTGTTTGGATCATAGTGAGGCATGGCATTGATTCGGAACTCAGGAGAGTGAGACATGAGAGTCCCTTTGCATATGCATTCTTGCTTAGCCACAATCTGGGCTAGCTGGCTTGCCCTGACCAGATAGGTTCTCTGTACATAAGTTGCAGGAGAGGCTGGCTCCCTTGCCACCCATGCTCTGAGACTACTACAGGTGATCTCTGAGCACACACAGACACACACAAACAGACAGACACACACACACACACACACACACACATTACTGTCAGGTTGGTAGTAGAGCCTATGGTGAAGGCTGGGGCTGTCTGGGGTCTGTGGGCATGAGAGCTGCTGCCTTACAATCTCTACAAGCCAGGTTTGAACCTGTCATCAATGAACACAGTGTAGGAGGTTTTTGAATTCTGGTCTCTTTCCAACTCATCTATTTCTCTTCTCGCCTTCTCTATCTCTAACTCTCACATGCTCTCACACACTCTGTCTTCACTCATTAATATTTTACTTAGATTCTTATTTTACTGACAGGCCCAGATAGACAAAGAGAGTTACCAGAGCACTGCTGAGCTCTGGCTTGTTGTGTTGGCGATTTCACCTAGGCTACTGGAGCTTCAGTTTGTAAGTCTTTCTGACACAAGCCATATTCTGTCTCCTCATTTCCATGCCAGTATCACTCAGAGTTTATAATAAAGATATACATACATGTATATATATATACATATATATTTATATATCTGTCATTTTTAGAATGTTCGACCTATGTATTTGACCTTCTTTCAGAATTACCACATTTATAACAGCCTAGTTTTTCTGAAATAATTGGCCATATAGTTGGAGCAGGATTCAATACAATTATAAATAATAGAACCTTCCAGTAGCATTTCTAATCGTGTTTCTATTAGCATCCTTATTGTAATTATCATGGCCCAGATCTTCCCTCCTTTTTCTAGTGTAAGCTTCAATACGTATGTGTTTGTTTTCTTTCTCCGGAAATCTTAATGTCCCTGGACCCTGAAGTGTTAGGGAATTTTTGAAGCAGCCCTCTGTTTCTCAGCAGATGGTTTCTATGTTTCTGCTGTCATCAGGTCTTCTTGTGGTTTTTGTCTTTATTTATTTTTATTGTTTCAAGTCCTCCTAGATCATCCCCATTTATTTGCATATTTATTTATTTAGTCAGGTATCACATGTGGCATCATTTCTTCTGCTTGAGAGATTTTCTCTTATACCTGAAGGGAACTTTTGATGCACAATACATTTCCTGGGGCAAATACTACACACATATGGTGAAGGCTGGGGTTGTCTGGGGTCTGTGGACAGGAGACTGATGCCTTACAATGTCGACAATCCAGGTTTGAACCTGTCATGTATGAACACAGAGTGGGAGCTTTTGGACTTCTGGTCTCTTTCCAACTCTTCTATTTCTCTTCTTGCCTTCTCTGTCTCTGACTCTCACAGGCTCTCACTCATTCTGTCTGCACTCATTAATATTTTACTTTTATATTATTTGACTGACAGGCCCAGATATACAAAGCGAGTCACCAGGGCCCGGCTGAGCTCTGGATTGTTTTGTTGGCGATTTCACCTAGGTTTCTGGAGCCTCAGCTTTGTAAGTCTCTCTGGCACAAGCCATACTCTGTCTCCTCATAGCCATGCCAGTATCCCTCATAGTTGATAATAAAGATACACATACATATATGTACATATACATATATATATATATATATATATATCAGACATTTTTAGAATTGTTGACCTTTATATTTGATCTGAATGCAGAATTACCGCATTTATAATAGCCTCCTTATTCATAAATAATTGGTCACATAGTTGGAGCAGGATTCACTACAATTATAAATTATAAACTTTCCAGGAGCATTTCCAATAGCCTTTCTATCAGTATCCTTATTGTAATTATCATAGCACAGAACTTGCCTCCATTTTCTAGTGTAAGCTTCAAATCGTATGCGTTTCTTTTCATTCTCGGAATTCGTAATTTGCCTGGACCCTGTGTGTCAGGGAATTTTTGAAGCAGCCCTCTATTTCTCAGCAGACATTTTCTATATTTCTGCTGTCATCAGGTCTTCCTGTGGTGTTTGTTTTTATTTTTTATTTTTTTCAAATCCTCTTAGATCATTCCCATTTATTTGCATATTTATTTATTTATTTATTTCGTCCGATATCACATGAGGGGTCATTTCTTCTGCCTCATAGATTTTCTCTTATAATTGAAGGGAACTTTTGACACACAATACATTTCCTTTTGCAGATACTACACACTACTACAACTGCTACTGCACTGTTTTTGACAGTGACATCCAATGCACAATGGATTAGTATTGGATGGCGCTAGAGAATGTTCACTATTTAACCTACAAGGTTTTTAACCACACAAATATTTATTCTGTTCTTTCTTGGGGGATGAATGGTTTACAGTCAACAGTTCCATGTAATAGTGGGCACGGGGGGTAATTTTTCCCACTACCCCTGTATTTCTGTACATCCTTTGTAACTTTCTTATTGAGGAGAAGCAAACAGTCATAAATTGAGAGAGCAGGGCCCAAGCAGGAAGAGAGACAGAGAGACATCTGCAGCTCTGATTTGTCACTAGCCCAGCTTTACCCTAGCTGGGTAAGTGTGACCAGGGGCTCAAAACAGGGTCCTGGGATTCCACATAGTTCCCTGGCAGCTCCACCAGCTGTCCCTCCAACCCATGCTCCCTTCGTTGTCCATGTAACTATCGATCTGCTCTAGGCATTTCTCACCTTCATATGCCAGACACTTAACACTTCTCCCTTCCACCCATGAAACTTTGACCTTTTGCTAGAGTGCAAAACAGCAACTCCAATCCAAGTTATTTTTGGGACAAGTGTGTACGTCTCTGTGGGAAGGTGTGTGTGTGTGTGTGTGTGTGTGTGTGTGTGTAAGTGTGCATAAGTGTGTTTCAGTTAAGATTACCGCTGTTGTTTCTTTATTCCTGACACTGGGACTTAGGAACTGGGTTGTGTTATGACAAAGGAAGTTTCCACTGCACAAGTGGTTTTTCAAGTATGAATTGGCACATTGGATTGTGGACTCTGTTGTGCATTCTCCCAGGTGGTCCTCAGATGGGTTCTTTCCTTTGCTATTCCCATGCTGTGTGTAATTTTCTGGGTAGACTCAAAGAGGAGTGGCATGGGGAGCTCAGCTGCATTCTGCTGTATGTCCACAAGGTGGCGGCAAAGACCATAGTTGAGTGTAGTGATTCTGTGGAATGAGGAGAACTCTGGGAATTGTGGCCCATGGACAGCAGGGTTGAAATTGACATAGAGTTCCCTAGACATCTGTTCTTTCCTGTGGGGTGGGGGGATCCCCCATTTGGCTTTGCAAGTGGAAGGGGTTTCTCTCTTTGCCTGGGATGACTCTACTGGGAGCTTGTGAATCCCTGTGCTCAGCTGCATTCTGCTGGGTGTCCACAAGAGGGCAGCACCAGGGCGGGACTAAGGCTCCATGGGGCAAGTGCCCTGAGGCACTGGGCTAGGAGAGTGGCGACAGTGTTTCTGGGTGTGCCCCAAGAGCATGGCCAGCCTAGCGCAGGCAGGCAGTGTCCTAAGGATGGGCCCAGACAGGAGCTGTGGGGGTCGTGTTTGCAGAAACAGGGCCTTCAGAGGATGGCAGAAAGTCCCCGGGGGCGGGCCTCAGAGCCCGTGCCCAATGAGCCTGAGGGGAGGGCCCAGTGGGTATTCATAGAGACAGCTGGCCAATCAGAGAGGAGGAACGTCACCCTCAGGGGCGTGAAGCAAGAGCTGGCCAATGAGAACAGAGGAGGAGTTGCGTGGGCGGGCCTCAGAGAGCAGCCCACCAATGAGAGCCTGGGTGCTGGCTCTGGGTGGGCGTACCCCTGGAGGTCAGCCAATCAGGGTCCAGCGGAAGTGCCTGGGGGGCGGGCCCTCGGGAGGCTGTCCAATGAGCGCCTGGGGCGGGCCTCGTGGGCGGAGCCCAGGAGGCTGGTCAATCATGGGGCAAGGGCGGTGACCTTCCTGGGCGTGCCTTAGGAACTGGCCTATCAGAGTGCGCCCCTCAGACAGCAGCCCGCCAATGGGAGCCAAGAGAAGGCTGGCTGGGGGCGTGTCCCTGGGACACCAGGCCAATCAGAGTCGAGCGGAAGTGGCTGGTGGGCGGGCCTTCCGGAGGCTGCCCAATCAGCGTGCTGCAGGGCCGTGTGGGCGGTGCTCAAGGCCGCTGGCCAATCACTGACTAGGGGCCCGGACCCTCCTGGGCGTGTCCAAGCACACTGGCCAATGAGATTGCTGGTGGGGTTCTGGGCGTGGCCTAGGCCTCTGGCCTATCAGAGCCTGGCTGGCGCCCTGTGGGCGGGCATTCTGAAGGAATCCCGCCAATGAGAGCTCAGAGCTGGCCTTAAAAGGATGGGCGTGCTTCCAGGAAATGCGAAGCAGGGTTCAGCCCAGGGCCCTGCCTTGCAGAAGCTGTCCAGTGCGCATGTGTATAACTCCGTTTGTGCCTGTGCCTCTGTGGATTTGTGTGTGTGTGTGTGTGTGTGTGTGTCTGAGGGAGGGAGAGAGAGAGAGAACAACAGAATCACTGTGGCACAGGTGATTTTGTGCAAAACACTTGGCACATTCTGATTTACAGCTCAATATTGACACCAGGGCAGCTCTCCTTGGCCCTTGGTCACTTTTCTTTTTTTCAGATGTAAAGACACTGAAGAGGGAGAGGTTTTTGCCCTGAGGCTTGCACTGGGAACTAGCAGCTGCCCTGTTTGTGTTGCCAGACTAGGAAACCTGTGGTGCCTGTCCATGTGGAGAGTCTCCTGGATGAGTTCCTTCTCGAGCCTTTTTCGCTCGGTCCCGTTGGAGCTGCATATAGCTAATGATTTGGAGATTTTATTGCTTTGGACAATTCTTTTCCTGATGCAAAGTTTCTCTCCAGGTTTTAGCAATCAATTGTGTGAATGTCACATCGAATCCGTTGTAGAAAATGACTACATCAGTGTCTCTCTCTCTCTTTCTCTTTCTCTCTCTCTCTCTCTCTCTCTCTCTATATATATATATATATATATATATGTATGTAACATGTAGAGGTCTGAAAATATTTCTTAGCTAGAGACCTGCACAGCTCTGGATTAGGGTAGCAATGTGGATACACCTGGCCCTTCTGAGCCACAGTCATGAGAGACATCTCACAGAGCCATATCGTATATCACTCTACAAATCTCTCTCAGCACAAACTACCACTGCCAAATCATCTACTTCCCTCTTGCTCTTTTTGTCCACCGAGTCTTATCCCAAAACTGTAAATCAAAGAAGAAATAGACATAGTGCAGTTCCCTGCACACAGGACAGGCTGAGGCTGGACCAGGGAGATGCAATACGCCAGCCTGCATCTTGGCTGGAGCATCACTATGACTACTTCGAATTTGGAGAGGCGAGGGCAGTTTTGGAGAGTGGGCTGCCGGCCAAGGGTTGCTTCTCAGAGTGGCTAAGACCTAGATGTTCTAAGTGTTACCTTTCCTCACAAACATAAAATAGCAATGCCACTTGTAAGAAGTATGCATGGGCATGGAGGGTTTGTCTTCAGTGCTCTGGCACTGATCAACACAGGGCCAGAATTTCAGTCCTTGTCTGTCTCTGTCATTCTGTCTCTCTGACTGTCTCTACGTGCCTTCTTCACTGGGCCCTTACTGGAAGTCAGTGCATGCATCGTGAACTCAGCCTTCCTGGTGTTGAAATTTTCCTTTCTTTGCCCTTTGGATTATTTAGTCTCCTGCACATGGTGTAGTACAGAGGGGAACTGCGGAGACAGCGTTGCTGCTGCAGGTTCCAGGCATATGTCCATCTCCAGCTGCAGCTGTCCAGGCCCTCTGTGCTTGACTGCCATTCTCCAGGGCCCTGAGGCTGACACTCAGCCTCAATGCAGCCCTCCTCACCTTCCTGCACAGCATCCTTGTCCTTATTCCATGAGAGCCCCGGTCAAGGGAAGTGAAACTCGATCCCCCTGGCACACACACTGTGCTTTCCCTCTATTAAGCCAAATGGAAAGGATCTGTGGTACTGATGGCCACACCAGTGTCCAGATTTCCCATGCAAAACGGAAGCTTCCAGTGTTCAGAAAGAGGGTGTTTTGATGGCTGTGAAATGTCTTTTCCAAGTGCCTCATGGTGTTTCAAATCCCTTTGAAACCTGAAGTTCTTTCTTGTATCTAGGGAATATTTTCACCACTGGCCAGAAGGGCCGCCCAACTAGGAGCACAGCTATCCAGGGGTCAGGAGGTCTTCCAGCCTGCTAGCTCCTGGAGGGATTCCTGAGTATGTCCTCAGGGCCCAAGTGTAAAAGGTGTTTCCAATTGCCTTGATTAGCAGCAGCCAGGCCCTCAGGTGAGGGGCGGGGCTGTGATCTTGACTGGAAGCCCCTAATTTGGCCAATGGAGGCATCCATCTTTCTTTGTCTGTCCATAGCAAGGGCCCGGGGAGTTTGTGCTTCCTGCAAGCAGAGCGACATTGTATGGGACACTCATGCAAGCCTACTTCTGGGAATCTCTCTGAGTGTGATGTGTGGACACCAGGACACCATGATCAGGGATGTGAGGCCACAGGAGCAATTGCCTTAGCCGGACCCAAAGGGTAGGTGTAAGGGGCCGGGTTCATCCACTATTGTTTGGTTCAACACACTTCCCATCTATGTGGAAACACAGCCCTTTCTGGGTACTTTCTGGGCTTGTAATCTGCTGCCCTGAGCAGTGGACTGAGAGCCTGGAGGCTGAGTAGGCAGCCAAACGTGACTGGACAGGCTCAAGCCCCTGAATTCTGAGGGGTGCCCCAGCTTCCCCCATTGGCAGTGTTTGGATCATAGTGAGGCATGGCATTGATTCGGAACTCAGGAGAGTGAGACATGAGAGTCCCTTTGCATATGCATTCTTGCTTAGCCACAATCTGGGCTAGCTGGCTTGCCCTGACCAGATAGGTTCTCTGTACATAAGTTGCAGGAGAGGCTGGCTCCCTTGCCACCCATGCTCTGAGACTACTACAGGTGATCTCTGAGCACACACAGACACACACAAACAGACAGACACACACACACACACACACACACACACACATTACTGTCAGGTTGGTAGTAGAGCCTATGGTGAAGGCTGGGGCTGTCTGGGGTCTGTGGGCATGAGAGCTGCTGCCTTACAATCTCTACAAGCCAGGTTTGAACCTGTCATCAATGAACACAGTGTAGGAGGTTTTTGAATTCTGGTCTCTTTCCAACTCATCTATTTCTCTTCTCGCCTTCTCTATCTCTAACTCTCACATGCTCTCACACACTCTGTCTTCACTCATTAATATTTTACTTAGATTCTTATTTTACTGACAGGCCCAGATAGACAAAGAGAGTTACTAGAGCACTGCTGAGCTCTGGCTTGTTGTGTTGGCGATTTCACCTAGGCTACTGGAGCCTCAGTTTGTAAGTCTTTCTGACACAAGCCATATTCTGTCTCCTCATTTCCATGCCAGTATCACTCAGAGTTTATAATAAAGATATACATACATGTATATATATACATATAGATTTATATATCTGTCATTTTTAGAATGTTCGACCTATGTATTTGACCTTCTCAGAATTACCACATTTATAACAGCCTAATTTTTCTGAAATAATTGGCCATATAGTTGGAGCAGGATTCAATACAATTATAAATAATAGAACCTTCCAGTAGCATTTCTAATCGTGTTTCTATTAGCATCCTTATTGTAATTATCATGGCCCAGATCTTCCCTCCTTTTTCTAGTGTAAGCTTCAATACGTATGTGTTTGTTTTCTTTCTCCGGAAATCTTAATGTCCCTGGACCCTGAAGTGTTAGGGAATTTTTGAAGCAGCCCTCTGTTTCTCAGCAGATGGTTTCTATGTTTGTGCTGTCATCAGGTCTTCTTGTGGTTTTTGTCTTTATTTATTTTTATTGTTTCAAGTCCTCCTAGATCATCCCCATTTATTTGCATATTTATTTATTTAGTCAGGTATCACATGTGGCATCATTTCTTCTGCTTGAGAGATTTTCTCTTATAACTGAAGGGAACTTTTGATGCACAATACATTTCCTGGGGCAAATACTACACACATATGGTGAAGGCTTGGGTTGTCTGGGGTCTGTGGGCATTAGAGCTGCTGCGTGACAATCTCTACAACCCAGGTTTGAATCTGTCATGAATGAACACAGCCTAGGGGGTTTTTGACTTCTGGTCTATTTCCAACTCTTCTATTTCTCTTCTCGCCATCTCTGTCTCTGACTCTCACAGGCTCTCTCTCACTCTGTCTGAACTCAGGAATATTTTACTTATATCCTTATTTTATTGACAGGCCCAGATATACAAAGAGAGTGGCCAGAGCACTGCTGAGCTCTGGCTGGTTTTGTTTGTGATTTCACCTAGGCTACTGGAGCCTCTGATTGGTAAGTCTCTCTGACTTAAGCCATATTCTGTCTCCTCATATCCATGGCAGTATCTCTCAGACTTTATAATAAAGATATACATCCATATACATATATAAATATACATATATATCTCTGTCGTTTTTAGAATTGTCAACCTATGTAATTGATCTTAATCAGAATTCACACATTTACAACAGGTTCCTTTTTCCCTACTAATTGGCCACATAGTTGGAGCAGGATTCAATACAATTATAAATAATAGAACCTTCCAGTAGCATTTCTAATAGCATTTCTATCAGCATCCTTATTTTAATTATCATAGTACAGAACTTGCCTCCTTTCTCTAGTGTAAGCTTCAATACATATGAGTTTCTTTTCATTCTCCCGAAATTTTAATTTCCCTGGACTCTGAAGGGTCTCGGAACTTTTGAAGCAGCCCTTGATTCTCAGCATATGGTTTCTATGTTTCTGCTGTCATCAGGTCTTCTTGTGCTTTTTGTTTTTATTTTTCATTTGTTTCAAATCCTCCTAGATAACCCCCATTTATTTGCATATTTATTTATTTATTTATTTATTTGGTTCTATATTACATGAGGGGTCCATTCTTCTGCTTGATAGATTTTTCTCTTATAATTGAAGGGAAGTTTACACTCACAATACATATCCTGTCGTAAATACTACACACATATGGTGAAGGCTGGGGTTGTCTGGGGTCTGTGGACAGGAGACTGCTGCCCTACAATCTCGACAACCCAGGTTTGAACCTGTCATGTATGAACACAGAGTGGGAGCTTTTGGACTTCTGGTCTCTTTCCAACTCTTCTATTTCTCTTCTTGCCTTCTCTGTCTCTGACTCTCACAGGCTCTCACTCACTCTGTCTGCACTCATTAATATTTTACTTATATATTATTTGACTGACAGGCCCAGATATACAAAGCGAGTCACCAGGGCCCAGCTGAGCTCTGGATTGTTTTGTTGGCGATTTCACCTAGGTTTCTGGAGCCTCAGCTTTGTAAGTCTCTCTGGCACAAGCCATACTCTGTCTCCTCATAGCCATGCCAGTATCCCTCATAGTTGATAATAAAGATACACATACATATATGTACATATACATACATATATATATATATATATCAGACATTTTTAGAATTGTTGACCTTTTTATTTGATCTGAATGCAGAATTACCGCATTTATAATAGCCTCCTTATTCATAAATAATTGGTCACATAGTTGGAGCAGGATTCACTACAATTATAAATTATAAACTTTCCAGGAGCATTTCCAATAGCCTTTCTATCAGTATCCTTATTGTAATTATCATAGCACAGAACTTGCCTCCATTTTCTAGTGTAAGCTTCAAATCGTATGCGTTTCTTTTCATTCTCGGAATTCGTAATTTGCCTGGAACCTGTGTGTCAGGGAATTTTTGAAGCAGCCCTCTATTTCTTAGCAGACATTTTCTATATCTCTGCTGTCATCAGGTCTTCCTGTGGTGTTTGTTTTTATTTTTTTATTTTTTTCAAATCCTCTTAGATCATTCCCATTTATTTGCATATTTATTTATTTATTTATTTATTTCGTCCGATATCACATGAGGGGTCATTTCTTCTGCCTGATAGATTTTCTCTTATAATTGAAGGGCTCTTTTGACACACAATACATTTCCTTTTGCAGATACTACACACTACTACAACTGCTACTGCACTGTTTTTGACAGTGACATCCAATGCACAATGGATTAGTATTGGATGGCGCTAGAGAATGTTCACTATTTAACCTACAATGTTTTTAACCTCACAAATATTTATTCTGTTCTTTCTTGGGGGATGAATGGTTTACAGTCAACAGTTCCATGTAATAGTGGGCACGGGGGGGGGTAATTTTTCCCACTACCCCTGTATTTCTGTACATCCTTTGTAACTTTCTTATTGAGGAGAAGCAAACAGTCATAAATTGAGAGAGCAGGGCCCAAGCAGGAAGAGAGACAGAGAGACATCTGCAGCTCTGATTTGTCACTAGCCCAACTTTTCCCTAGCTGGGTAAGTGTGACCAGGGGCTCAAAACAGGGTCCTGGGATTCCACATAGTTCCCTGGCAGCTCCACCAGCTGTCCCTCCAACCCATGCTCCCTTCGTTGTCCATGTAACTATCGATCTGCTCTAGGCATTTCTCACCTTCATATGCCAGACACTTAACACTTCTCCCTTCCACCCATGAAACTTTGACCTTTTGCTAGGGTGCAAAACAGCAACTCCAATCCAAGTTATTTTTGGGACAAGTGTGTAAGTCTCTGTGGGAAGGTGTGTGTGTGTGTGTGTGTGTGTGTGTGTAAGTGTGCATAAGTGTGTTTCAGTTAAGATTACCGCTGTTGTTTCTTTATTCCTGACACAGGTACTTAGGAACTGGGTTGTGTTATGACAAAGGAAGTTTCCACTGCACAAGTGGTTTTTCAAGTATGAATTGGCACATTGGGTTGTGGACTCTGTTGTGCATTCTCCCAGGTGGTCCTCAGATGGGTTCTTTCCTTTGCTATTCCCATGCTGTGTGTAATTTTCTGGGTAGACTCAAAGAGGAGTGGCATGGGGAGCTCAGCTGCATTCTGCTGTATGTCCACAAGGTGGCGGCAAAGACCATAGTTGAGTGTAGTGATTCTGTGGAATGAGGAGAACTCTAGGAATTGTGGCCCGTGGACAGCAGGGTTGAAATTGACGTAGAGTTCCCTAGACATCTGTTCTTTCCTGTGGGGTGGGGGGATCCCCCATTTGGCTTTGCAAGTGGTAGGGGTTTCTCTCTTTGCCTGGGATGACTCTACTGGGAGCTTGTGAATCCCTGTGCCCAGCTGCATTCTGCTGGGTGTCCACAAGAGGGCAGCACCAGGGCGGGACTAAGGCTCCATGGGGCAAGTGCCCTGAGGCACTGGGCTAGGAGAGTGGCGACAGTGTTTCTGGGTGTGCCCCAAGAGCATGGCCAGCCTAGCGCAGGCAGGCAGTGAACTAAGGATGGGCCCAGACAGGAGCTGTGGGAGTCGTGTTTGCAGAAACAGGGCCTTCAGAGGATGGCAGAAAGTCCCCGGGGGCGGGCCTCAGAGCCCGTGCCCAATGAGCCTGAGGGTGGGCCCAGTGGGTATTCATAGAGACAGCTGGCCAATCAGAGAGGAGGAACGTCACCCTCAGGGGCGTGAAGCAAGAGCTGGCCAATGAGAACAGAGGAGGAGTTGCGTGGGCGGGCCTCAGAGAGCAGCCCACCAATGAGAGCCTGGGTGCTGGCTCTGGGTGGGCGTACCCCTGGAGGTCAGCCAATCAGGGTCCAGTGGAAGTGCCTGGGGGGCGGGCCCTCGGGAGGCTGTCCAATGAGTGCCTGGGGCGGGCCTCGTGGGCGGAGCCCAGGAGGCTGGCCAATCATGGGGCAAGGGCGGTGACCATCCTGGGCGTGCCTTAGGAACTGGCCTATCAGAGGGCGCCCCTCAGACAGCAGCCCGCCAATGGGAGCCAAGAGAAGGCTGGCTGGGGTCGTGTCCCTGGGACACCAGGCCAATCAGAGTCGAGCGGAAGTGGCTGGTGGGCGGGCCTTCCGGAGGCTGCCCAATCAGCGTGCTGCAGGGCCGTGTGGGCGGTGCTCAAGGCCGCTGGCCAATCACTGACTAGGGGCCCGGACCCTCCTGGGCGTGTCCAAGCACACTGGCCAATGAGATTGCTGGTGGGGTTCTGGGCGTGGCCTAGGCCTCTGGCCTATCAGAGCCTGGCTGGCGCCCTGTGGGTGGGCCTTCTGAAGGAATCCCGCCAATGGGGGCTCAGAGCTGGCCTTAAAAGGCTGGGCGTGCTTCCAGGAAATGCGAAGCAGGGTTCAGCCAAGGGCCCTGCCTTGCAGAAGCTGTCCAGTGCGCATGTGTATAACTCCGTTTGTGCCTGTGCCTCTGTGGATTTGTGTGTGTGTGTGTGTGTGTGTGTGTGTGTGTGTGTCTGAGGGAGGGAGAGAGAGAGAGAACAACAGAATCACTGTGGCACAGGTGATTTTGTGCAAAACACTTGGCACATTCTGATTTACAGCTCAATATTGACACCAGGGCAGCTCTCCTTGGCCCTTGGTCACTTTTCTTCTTTTCAGATGTAAAGACACTGAAGAGGGAGAGGTTTTTGCCCTGAGGCTTGCACTGGGAACTAGCAGCTGCCCTGTTTGTGTTGCCAGACTAGGAAACCTGTGGTGCCTGTCCATGTGGAGAGTCTCCTGGATGAGTTCCTTCTCGAGCCTTTTTCGCTCGGTCCCGTTGGAGCTGCATATAGCTAATGATTTGGAGATTTTATTCCTTTGGACAATTCTTTTCCTGATGCAAAGTTTCTCTCCAGGTTTTAGCAATCAATTGTGTGAATGTCACATCGAATCCGTTGTAGAAAATGACTACATCAGTGTCTCTCTCTCTCTTTCTCTTTCTCTCTCTCTCTCTCTCTCTATATATATATATATATATATATATGTATGTAACATGTAGAGGTCTGAAAATATTTCTTAGCTAGAGACCTGCACAGCTCTGGATTAGGGTAGCAATGTGGATACACCTGGCCCTTCTGAGCCACAGTCATGAGAGACATCTCACAGAGCCATATCGTATATCACTCTACAAATCTCTCTCAGCACAAACTACCACTGCCAAATCATCTACTTCCCTCTTGCTCTTTTTGTCCACCGAGTCTTATCCCAAAACTGTAAATCAAAGAAGAAATAGACATAGTGCAGTTCCCTGCACACAGGACAGGCTGAGGCTGGACCAGGGAGATGCAATACGCCAGCCTGCATCTTGGCTGGAGCATCACTATGACTACTTCGAATTTGGAGAGGCGAGGGCAGTTTTGGAGAGTGGGCTGCCGGCCAAGGGTTGCTTCTCAGAGTGGCTAAGACCTAGATGTTCTAAGTGTTACCTTTCCTCACAAACATAAAATAGCAATGCCACTTGTAAGAAGTATGCATGGGCATGGAGGGTTTGTCTTCAATGCTCTGGCACTGATCAACACAGGGCCAGAATTTCAGTCCTTGTCTGTCTCTGTCATTCTGTCTCTCTGACTGTCTCTACGTGCCTTCTTCACTGGGCCCTTACTGGAAGTCAGTGCATGCATCGTGAACTCAGCCTTCCTGGTGTTGAAATTTTCCTTTCTTTGCCCTTTGGATTATTTAGTCTCCTGCACATGGTGTAGTACAGAGGGGAACTGCGGAGACAGCGTTGCTGCTGCAGGTTCCAGGCATATGTCCATCTCCAGCTGCAGCTGTCCAGGCCCTCTGTGCTTGACTGCCATTCTCCAGGGCCCTGAGGCTGACACTCAGCCTCAATGCAACCCTCCTCACCTTCCTGCACAGCATCCTTGTCCTTATTCCATGAGAGCCCCGGTCAAGGGAAGTGAAACTCGATCCCCCTGGCACACACACTGTGCTTTCCCTCTATTAAGCCAAATGGAAAGGATCTGTGGTACTGATGGCCACACCAGTGTCCAGATTTCCCATGCAAAACGGAAGCTTCCAGTGTTCAGAAAGAGGGTGTTTTGATGGCTGTGAAATGTCTTTTCCAAGTGCCTCATGGTGTTTCAAATCCCTTTGAAACCTGAAGTTCTTTCTTGTATCTAGGGAATATTTTCACCACTGGCCAGAAGGGCCGCCCAACTAGGAGCACAGCTATCCAGGGGTCAGGAGGTCTTCCAGCCTGCTAGCTCCTGGAGGGATTCCTGAGTATGTCCTCAGGGGCCAAGTGTAAAAGGTGTTTCCAATTGCCTTGATTAGCAGCAGCCAGGCCCTCAGGTGAGGGGCGGGGCTGTGATCTTGACTGGAAGCCCCTAATTTGGCCAATGGAGGCATCCATCTTTCTTTGTCTGTCCATAGCAAGGGCCCGGGGAGTTTGTGCTTCCTGCAAGCAGAGCGACATTGTATGGGACACTCATGCAAGCCTACTTCTGGGAATCTCTCTGAGTGTGATGTGTGGACACCAGGACACCATGATCAGGGATGTGAGGCCACAGGAGCAATTGCCTTAGCCGGACCCAAAGGGTAGGTGTAAGGGGCCGGGTTCATCCACTATTGTTTGGTTCAACACACTTCCCATCTATGTGGAAACACAGCCCTTTCTGGGTACTTTCTGGGCTTGTAATCTGCTGCCCTGAGCAGTGGACTGAGAGCCTGGAGGCTGAGTAGGCAGCCAAACGTGACTGGACAGGCTCAAGCCCCTGAATTCTGAGGGGTGCCCCAGCTTCCCCCATTGGCAGTGTTTGGATCATAGTGAGGCATGGCATTGATTCGGAACTCAGGAGAGTGAGACATGAGAGTCCCTTTGCATATGCATTCTTGCTTAGCCACAATCTGGGCTAGCTGGCTTGCCCTGACCAGATAGGTTCTCTGTACATAAGTTGCAGGAGAGGCTTGCTCCCTTGCCACCCATGCTCTGAGACTACTACAGGTGATCTCTGAGCACACAAAGACACACACAAACAGACAGACAGACACACACACACACACACACACACATTACTGTCAGGTTGGTAGTAGAGCCTATGGTGAAGGCTGGGGCTGTCTGGGGTCTGTGGGCATGAGAGCTGCTGCCTTACAATCTCTACAAGCCAGGTTTGAACCTGTCATCAATGAACTAGGAGGATTTTGAATTCTGGTCTCTTTCCAACTCATCTATTTCTCTTCTCGCCTTCTCTATCTCTAACTCTCACATGCTCTCACACACTCTGTCTTCACTCATTAATATTTTACTTAGATTCTTATTTTACTGACAGGCCCAGATACACAAAGAGAGTTACCAGAGCACTGCTGAGCTCTGGCTTGTTGTGTTGGCGATTTCACCTAGGCTACTGGAGCCTCAGTTTGTAAGTCTTTCTGACACAAGCCATATTCTGTCTCCTCATTTCCATGCCAGTATCACTCAGAGTTTATAATAAAGATATACATACATGTATATATATACATATAGATTTATATATCTGTCATTTTTAGAATGTTCGACCTATGTATTTGACCTTCTCCGAATTACCACATTTATAACAGCCTAATTTTTCTGAAATAATTGGCCATATAGTTGGAGCAGGATTCAATACAATTATAAATAATAGAACCTTCCAGTAGCATTTCTAATCGTGTTTCTATTAGCATCCTTATTGTAATTATCATGGCCCAGATCTTCCCTCCTTTTTCTAGTGTAAGCTTCAATACGTATGTGTTTGTTTTCTTTCTCCGGAAATCTTAATGTCCCTGGACCCTGAAGTGTTAGGGAATTTTTGAAGCAGCCCTCTGTTTCTCAGCAGATGGTTTCTATGTTTGTGCTGTCATCAGGTCTTCTTGTGGTTTTTGTCTTTATTTATTTTTATTGTTTCAAGTCCTCCTAGATCATCCCCATTTATTTGCATATTTATTTATTTAGTCAGGTATCACATGTGGCATCATTTCTTCTGCTTGAGAGATTTTCTCTTATAACTGAAGGGAACTTTTGATGCACAATACATTTCCTGGGGCAAATACTACACACATATGGTGAAGGCTTGGGTTGTCTGGGGTCTGTGGGCATTAGAGCTGCTGCGTGACAATCTCTACAACCCAGGTTTGAACCTGTCATGAATGAACACAGCCTAGGGGGTTTTTGACTTCTGGTCTATTTCCAACTCTTCTATTTCTCTTCTCGCCATCTCTGTCTCTGACTCTCACAGGCTCTCTCTCACTCTGTCTGAACTCAGGAATATTTTACTTATATCCTTATTTTATTGACAGGCCCAGATATACAAAGAGAGTGGCCAGAGCACTGCTGAGCTCTGGCTGGTTTTGTTTGTGATTTCACCTAGGCTACTGGAGCCTCTGATTGGTAAGTCTCTCTGACTTAAGCCATATTCTGTCTCCTCATATCCATGGCAGTATCTCTCAGACTTTATAATAAAGATATACATCCATATACATATATAAATATACATATATATCTCTGTCGTTTTTAGAATTGTCAACCTATGTAATTGATCTTAATCAGAATTCACACATTTACAACAGGTTCCTTTTTCCCTACTAATTGGCCACATAGTTGGAGCAGGATTCAATACAATTATAAATAATAGAACCTTCCAGTAGCATTTCTAATAGCATTTCTATCAGCATCCTTATTTTAATTATCATAGTACAGAACTTGCCTCCTTTCTCTAGTGTAAGCTTCAATACATATGAGTTTCTTTTCATTCTCCCGAAATTTTAATTTCCCTGGACTCTGAAGGGTCTCGGAACTTTTGAAGCAGCCCTTGATTCTCAGCATATGGTTTCTATGTTTCTGCTGTCATCAGGTCTTCTTGTGCTTTTTGTTTTTATTTTTCATTTGTTTCAAATCCTCCTAGATAACCCCCATTTATTTGCATATTTATTTATTTATTTATTTATTTGGTTCTATATTACATGAGGGGTCCATTCTTCTGCTTGATAGATTTTTCTCTTATAATTGAAGGGAAGTTTACACTCACAATACATATCCTGTCATAAATACTACACACATATGGTGAAGGCTGGGGTTGTCTGGGGTCTGTGGACAGGAGACTGCTGCCCTACAATCTCGACAACCCAGGTTTGAACCTGTCATGTATGAACACAGAGTGGGAGCTTTTGGACTTCTGGTCTCTTTCCAACTCTTCTATTTCTCTTCTTGCCTTCTCTGTCTCTGACTCTCACAGGCTCTCACTCACTCTGTCTGCACTCATTAATATTTTACTTATATATTATTTGACTGACAGGCCCAGATATACAAAGCGAGTCACCAGGGCCCAGCTGAGCTCTGGATTGTTTTGTTGGCGATTTCTCCTAGGTTTCTGGAGCCTCAGCTTTGTAAGTCTCTCTGGCACAAGCCATACTCTGTCTCCTCATAGCCATGCCAGTATCCCTCATAGTTGATAATAAAGATACACATACATATATGTACATATACATACATATATATATATATATCAGACATTTTTAGAATTGTTGACCTTTTTATTTGATCTGAATGCAGAATTACCGCATTTATAATAGCCTCCTTATTCATAAATAATTGTTCACATAGTTGGAGCAGGATTCACTACAATTATAAATTATAAACTTTCCAGGAGCATTTCCAATAGCCTTTCTATCAGTATCCTTATTGTAATTATCATAGCACAGAACTTGCCTCCATTTTCTAGTGTAAGCTTCAAATCGTATGCGTTTCTTTTCATTCTCGGAATTCGTAATTTGCCTGGACCCTGTGTGTCAGGGAATTTTTGAAGCAGCCCTCTATTTCTCAGCAGACGGTTTCTATATTTCTGCTGTCATCAGGTCTTCCTGTGGTGTTTGTTTTTATTTTTTTATTTTTTTCAAATCCTCTTAGATCATTCCCATTTTTTTGCATATTTATTTATTTATTTATTTATTTCGTCCGATATCACATGAGGGGTCATTTCTTCTGCCTGATAGATTTTCTCTTATAATTGAAGGGCTCTTTTGACACACAATACATTTCCTTTTGCAGATACTACACACTACTACAACTGCTACTGCACTGTTTTTGACAGTGACATCCAATGCACAATGGATTAGTATTGCATGGCGCTAGAGAATGTTCACTATTTAACCTACAATGTTTTTAACCTCACAAATATTTATTCTGTTCTTTCTTGGGGGATGAATGGTTTACAGTCAACAGTTCCATGTAATAGTGGGCACGGGGGGGGGTAATTTTTCCCACTACCCCTGTATTTCTGTACATCCTTTGTAACTTTCTTATTGAGGAGAAGCAAACAGTCATAAATTGAGAGAGCAGGGCCCAAATAGGAACAGAGACAGAGAGACATCTGCAGCTCTGATTTGTCACTAGCCCAGCTTTACCCTAGCTGGGTAAGTGTGACCAGGGGCTCAAAACAGGGTCCTGGGATTCCACATAGTTCCCTGGCAGCTCCACCAGCTGTCCCTCCAACCCATGCTCCCTTCGTTGTCCATGTAACTATGGATCTGCTCTAGGCATTTCTCACCTTCATATGCCAGACACTTAACACTTCTCCCTTCCACCCATGAATCTTTGACCTTTTGCTAGGGTGCAAAACAGCAACTCCAATCCAAGTTATTTTTGGGACAAGTGTGTACGTCTCTGTGGGAAGGTGTGTGTGTGTGTGTGTGTGTGTGTGTGTGTGTGTGTGTGTGTAAGTGTGCATAAGTGTGTTTCAGTTAAGATTACCGCTGTTGTTTCTTTATTCCTGACACAGGGACTTAGGAACTGGGTTGTGTTATGACAAAGGAAGTTTCCACTGCACAAGTGGTTTTTCAAGTATGAATTGGCACATTGGATTGTGGACTCTGTTGTGCATTCTCCCAGGTGGTCCTCAGATGGGTTCTTTCCTTTGCTATTCCCATGCTGTGTGTAATTTTCTGGGTAGACTCAAAGAGGAGTGGCATGGGGAGCTCAGCTGCATTCTGCTGTATGTCCACAAGGTGGCGGCAAAGACCATAGTTGAGTGTAGTGATTCTGTGGAATGAGGAGAACTCTAGGAATTGTGGCCCGTGGACAGCAGGGTTGAAATTGATGTAGAGTGCCCTAGACATCTGTTCTTTCCTGTGGGGTGGGGGGATCCCCCATTTGGCTTTGTAAGTGGAAGGGGTTTCTCTCTTTGCCTGGGATGACTCTACTGGGAGCTTGTGAATCCCTGTGCTCAGCTGCATTCTGCTGGGTGTCCACAAGAGGGCAGCACCAGGGCGGGACTAAGGCTCCATGGGGCAAGTGCCCTGAGGCACTGGGCTAGGAGAGTGGCGACAGTGTTTCTGGGTGTGCCCCAAGAGCATGGCCAGCCTAGCGCAGGCAGGCAGTGTCCTAAGGATGGGCCCAGACAGGAGCTGTGGGGGTCGTGTTTGCAGAAACAGGGCCTTCAGAGGATGGCAGAAAGTCCCCGGGGGCGGACCTCAGAGCCCGTGCCCAATGAGCCTGAGGGGAGGGCCCAGTGGGTATTCATAGAGACAGCTGGCCAATCAGAGAGGAGGAACGTCACCCTCAGGGGCGTGAAGCAAGAGCTGGCCAATGAGAACAGAGGAGGAGTTGCGTGGACGGGCCTCAGAGAGCAGCCCACCAATGAGAGCCTGGGTGCTGGCTCTGGGTGGGCGTACCCCTGGAGGTCAGCCAATCAGGGTCCAGCAGAACTGCCTGGGGGGCGGGCCCTTGGGAGGCTGTCCAATGAGCGCCTGGGGCGGGCCTCGTGGGCGGAGCCCAGGAGGCTGGCCAATCATGGGGCAAGGGCGGTGACCTTCCTGGGCGTGCCTTAGGAACTGGCCTATCAGAGGGCGCCCCTCAGACAGCAGCCCGCCAATGGGAGCCAAGAGAAGGCTGGCTGGGGCCGTGTCCCTGGGACACCAGGCCAATCAGAGTCGAGCGGAAGTGGCTGGTGGGCGGGCCTTCCGGAGGCTGCTCAATCAGCGTGCTCCAGGGCCGTGTGGGCGGTGCTCAAGGCCGCTGGCCAATCACTGACTAGGGGCCCGGACCCTCCTGGGCGTGTCCAAGCACACTGGCCATTGAGATTGCTGGTGGGGTTCTGGGCGTGGCCTAGGCCTCTGGCCTATCAGAGCCTGGCTGATGCCCTGTGGGCGGGCCTTCTGAAGGAATCCCGCCAATGGGAGCTCAGAGCTGGCCTTAAAAGGCTGGGCGTGCTTCCAGGAAATGCGAAGCAGGGTTCAGCCCAGGGCCCTGCCTTGCAGAAGCTGTCCAGTGCGCATGTGTATAACTCCGTTTGTGCCTGTGCCTCTTTGGATTTGTGTGTGTGTGTGTGTGTGTGTGTGTGTCTGAGGGAGGGAGAGAGAGAGAGAACAACAGAATCACTGTGGCACAGGTGATTTTGTGCAAAACACTTGGCACATTCTGATTTACAGCTCAATATTGACACCAGGGCAGCTCTCCTTGGCCCTTGGTCACTTTTCTTCTTTTCAGATGTAAAGACACTGAAGAGGGAGAGGTTTTTGCTCTGAGGCTTGCACTGGGAACTAGCAGCTGCCCTGTTTGTGTTGCCAGACTAGGAAACCTGTGGTGCCTGTCCATGTGGAGAGTCTCCTGGATGAGTTCCTTCTCGAGCCTTTTTCGCTCGGTCCCGTTGGAGCTGCATATAGCTAATGATTTGGAGATTTTATTCCTTTGGACAATTCTTTTCCTGATGCAAAGTTTCTCTCCAGGTTTTAGCAATCAATTGTGTGAATGTCACATCGAATCCATTGTAGAAAATGACTACATCAGTGTCTCTCTCTCTCTTTCTCTTTCTCTCTCTCTCTCTCTCTCTCTCTCTATATATATATATATATATATATATATATGTAGGTAACATGTAGAGGTCTGAAAATATTTTTTAGCTAGAGACCTGCACAGCTCTGGATTAGAGTAGCAATGTGGATACACCTGGCCCTTCTGAGCCACAGTCATGAGAGACATCTCACAGAGCCATATCGTATATCACTCTACAAATCTCTCTCAGCACAAACTACCACTGCCAAATCATCTACTTCCCTCTTGCTCTTTTTGTCCACCGAGTCTTATCCCAAAACTGTAAATCAAAGAAGAAATAGACATAGTGCAGTTCCCTGCACACAGGACAGGCTGAGGCTGGACCAGGGAGATGCAATACGCCAGCCTGCATCTTGGCTGGAGCATCACTATGACTACTTCGAATTTGGAGAGGTGAGGGCAGTTTGGGAGAGTGGGCTGCCGGCCAAGGGTTGCTTCTCAGAGTGGCTAAGACCTAGATGTTCTAAGTGTTACCTTTCCTCACAAACATAAAATAGCAATGCCACTTGTAAGAAGTATGCATGGACATGGAGGGTTTGTCTTCAGTGCTCTGGCACTGATCAACACAGGGCCAGAATTTCAGTCCTTGTCTGTCTCTGTCATTCTGTCTCTCTGACTGTCTCTACGTGCCTTCTTCACTGGGCCCTTACTGGAAGTCAGTGCATGCATCGTGAACTCAGCCTTCCTGGTGTTGAAATTTTCCTTTCTTTGCCCTTTGGATTATTTAGTCTCCTGCACATGGTGTAGTACAGAGGGGAACTGCGGAGACAGCGTTGCTGCTGCATGTTCCAGGCATATGTCCATCTCCAGCTGCAGCTGTCCAGGCCCTCTGTGCTTGACTGCCATTCTCCAGGGCCCTGAGGCTGACACTCAGCCTCAATGCTACCCTCCTCACCTTCCTGCACAGCATCCTTGTCCTTATTCCATGAGAGCCCCGGTCAAGGGAAGTGAAACTCGATCCCCCTGGCACACACACTGTGCTTTCCCTCTATTAAGCCAAATGGAAAGGATCTGTGGTACTGATGGCCACACCAGTGTCCAGATTTCCCATGCAAAACGGAAGCTTCCAGTGTTCAGAAAGAGGGTGTTTTGATGGCTGTGAAATGTCTTTTCCAAGTGCCTCATGGTGTTTCAAATCCCTTTGAAACCTGAAGTTCTTTCTTGTATCTAGGGAATATTTTCACCACTGGCCAGAAGGGCCGCCCAACTAGGAGCACAGCTATCCAGGGGTCAGGAGGTCTTCCAGCCTGCTAGCTCATGGAGGGATTCCTGAGTATGTCCTCAGGGCCCAAGTGTAAAAGGTGTTTCCAATTCCCTTGATTAGCAGCAGCCAGGCCCTCAGGTGAGGGGCGGGGCTGTGATCTTGACTGGAAGCCCCTAATTTGGCCAATGGAGGCATCCATCTTTCTTTGTCTGTCCATAGCAAGGGCCCGGGGAGTTTGTGCTTCCTGCAAGCAGAGCGACATTGTATGGGACACTCATGCAAGCCTACTTCTGGGAATCTCTCTGAGTGTGATGTGTGGACACCAGGACACCATAATCAGGGATGTGAGGCCACAGGAGCAATTGCCTTAGCCGGACCCAAAGGGTAGGTGTAAGGGGCCGGGTTCATCCACTATTGTTTGGTTCAACACACTTGCCATCTAAGTGGAAACACAGCCCTTTCTGGGTACTTTCTGGGCTTGTAATCTGCTGCCCTGAGCAGTGGACTGAGAGCCTGGAGGCTGAGTAGGCAGCCAAACGTGACTGGACAGGCTCAAGCCCCTGAATTCTGAGGGGTGCCCCAGCTTCCCCCATTGGCAGTGTTTGGATCATAGTGAGGCATGGCATTGATTCGGAACTCAGGAGAGTGAGACATGAGAGTCCCTTTGCATATGCATTCTTGCTTAGCCACAATCTGGGCTAGCTGGCTTGCCCTGACCAGATAGGTTCTCTGTACATAAGTTGCAGGAGAGGCTGGCTCCCTTGCCACCCATGCTCTGAGACTACTACAGGTGATCTCTGAGCACACACAGACACACACAAACAGACAGACACACACACACACACACACACACACACACACATTACTGTCAGGTTGGTAGTAGAGCCTATGGTGAAGGCTGGGGCTGTCTGGGGTCTGTGGGCATGAGAGCTGCTGCCTTACAATCTCTACAAGCCAGGTTTGAACCTGTCATCAATGAACACAGTGTAGGAGGTTTTTGAATTCTGGTCTCTTTCCAACTCATCTATTTCTCTTCTCGCCTTCTCTATCTCTAACTCTCACATGCTCTCACACACTCTGTCTTCACTCATTAATATTTTACTTAGATTCTTTTTACTGACAAGCCCAGATAGACAAAGAGAGTTACCAGAGCACTGCTGAGCTCTGGCTTGTTGTGTTGGCGATTTCACCTAGGCTACTGGAGCCTCAGTTTGTAAGTCTTTCTGACACAAGCCATATTCTGTCTCCTCATTTCCATGCCAGTATCACTCAGAGTTTATAATAAAGATATACATACATGTATATATATACATATAGATTTATATATCTGTCATTTTTAGAATGTTCGACCTATGTATTTGACCTTCTTTCAGAATTACCACATTTATAACAGCCTAGTTTTTCTGAAATAATTGGCCATATAGTTGGAGCAGGATTCAATACAATTATAAATAATAGAACCTTCCAGTAGCATTTCTAATCGTGTTTCTATTAGCATCCTTATTGTAATTATCATGGCCTAGATCTTCCCTCCTTTTTCTAGTGTAAGCTTCAATACGTATGTGTTTGTTTTCTCTCTCCGGAAATCTTAATGTCCCTGGACCCTGAAGTGTTAGGGAATTTTTGAAGCAGCCCTCTGTTTCTCAGCAGATGGTTTCTATGTTTGTGCTGTCATCAGGTCTTCTTGTGGTTTTTGTCTTTATTTATTTTTATTGTTTCAAGTCCTCCTAGATCATCCCCATTTATTTGCATATTTATTTATTTAGTCAGGTATCACATGTGGCATCATTTCTTCTGCTTGTGAGATTTTCTCTTATAACTGAAGGGAACATTTGATGCACAATACATTTCCTGGGGCAAATACTACACACATATGGTGAAGGCTTGGGTTGTCTGGGGTCTGTGGGCATTAGAGCTGCTGCGTGACAATCTCTACAACCCAGGTTTGAACCTGTCATGAATGAACACAGCCTAGGGGGTTTTTGACTTCTGGTCTATTTCCAACTCTTCTATTTCTCTTCTCGCCATCTCTGTCTCTGACTCTCACAGGCTCTCTCTCACTCTGTCTGAACTCAGGAATATTTTACTTATATCCTTATTTTATTGACAGGCCCAGATATACAAAGAGAGTGGCCAGAGCACTGCTGAGCTCTGGCTGGTTTTGTTTGTGATTTCACCTAGGCTACTGGAGCCTCTGATTGGTAAGTCTCTCTGACTTAAGCCATATTCTGTCTCCTCATATCCATGGCAGTATCTCTCAGACTTTATAATAAATATATACATCCATATACATATATAAATATACATATATATCTCTGTCGTTTTTAGAATTGTCAACCTATGTAATTGATCTTAATCAGAATTCACACATTTACAACAGGTTCCTTTTTCCCTACTAATTGGCCACATAGTTGGAGCAGGATTCAATACAATTATAAATAATAGAACCTTCCAGTAGCATTTCTAATAGCATTTCTATCAGCATACTTATTTTAATTATCATAGTACAGAACTTGCCTCCTTTCTCTAGTGTAAGCTTCAATACATATGAGTTTCTTTTCATTCTCCCGAAATCTTAATTTCCCTGGACTCTGAAGGGTCTCGGAACGTTTGAAGCAGCCCTTGATTCTCAGCAGATGGTTTCTATGTTTCTGCTGTCATCAGGTCTTCTTGTGCTTTTTGTTTTTATTTTTCATTTGTTTCAAATCCTCCTCGATAACCCCCATTTATTTGCATATTTATTTATTTATTTGGTTCTATATTACATGAGGGGTCCATTCTTCTGCTTGATAGATTTTTCTCTTATAATTGAAGGGAAGTTTACACTCACAATACATATCCTGTCGTAAATACTACACACATATGGTGAAGGCTGGGGTTGTCTGGGGTCTGTGGACAGGAGACTGCTGCCCTACAATCTCGACAACCCAGGTTTGAACCTGTCATGTATGAACACAGAGTGGGAGCTTTTGGACTTGTGGTCTCTTTCCAACTCTTCTATTTCTCTTCTTGCCTTCTCTGTCTCTGACTCTCACAGGCTCTCACTCACTCTGTCTGCACTCATTAATATTTTACTTATATATTATTTGACTAAAAGGCCCAGATATACAAAGCGAGTCACCAGGGCCCAGCTGAGCTCTGGATTGTTTTGTTGGCGATTTCACCTAGGTTTCTGGAGCCTCAGCTTTGTAAGTCTCTCTGGCACAAGCCATACTCTGTCTCCTCATAGCCATGCCAGTATCCCTCATAGTTGATAATAAAGATACACATACATATATGTACATATACATACATATATATATATATATATATATATATCAGACATTTTTAGAATTGTTGACCTTTTTATTTGATCTGAATGCAGAATTACCGCATTTATAATAGCCTCCTTATTCATAAATAATTGTTCACATAGTTGGAGCAGGATTCACTACAATTATAAATTATAAACTTTCCAGGAGCATTTCCAATAGCCTTTCTATCAGTATCCTTATTGTAATTATCATAGCACAGAACTTGCCTCCATTTTCTAGTGTAAGCTTCAAATCGTATGCGTTTCTTTTCATTCTCGGAATTCGTAATTTGCCTGGACCCTGTGTGTCAGGGAATTTTTGAAGCAGCCCTCTATTTCTCAGCAGACGGTTTCTATATTTCTGCTGTCATCAGGTCTTCCTGTGGTGTTTGTTTTTATTTTTTTATTTTTTTCAAATCCTCTTAGATCATTCCCATTTTTTTGCATATTTATTTATTTATATATTTCGTCCGATATCACATGAGGGGTCATTTCTTCTGCCTGATAGATTTTCTCTTATAATTGAAGGGAACTTTTGACACACAATACATTTCCTTTTGCAGATACTACACACTACTACAACTGCTACTGCACTGTTTTTGACAGTGACATCCAATGCACAATGGATTAGTATTGCATGGCTCTAGAGAATGTTCACTATTTAACCTACAATGTTTTTAACCTCACAAATATTTATTCTGTTCTTTCTTGGGGGATGAATGGTTTACAGTCAACAGTTCCATGTAATAGTGGGCACGGGGGGTAATTTTTCCCACTACCCCTGTATTTCTGTACATCCTTTGTAACTTTCTTATTGAGGAGAAGCAAACAGTCATAAATTGAGAGAGCAGGGCCCAAGCAGGAAGAGAGACAGAGAGACATCTGCAGCTCTGATTTGTCACTAGCCCAGCTTTTCCCTACCTGGGTAAGTGTGACCAGGGGCTCAAAACAGGGTCCTGGAATTCCACATAGTTCCCTGGCAGCTCCACCAGCTGTCCCTCCAACCCATGCTCCCTTCGTTGTCCATGTAACTATGGATCTGCTCTAGGCATTTCTCACCTTCATATGCCAGAAACTTAACACTTCTCCCTTCCACCCATGAAAGTTTGACCTTTTGCTAGGGTGCGAAACAGCAACTCCAATCCAAGTTATTTTCGGGACAAGTGTGTACGTCTCTGTGGGAAGGTGTGTGTGTGTGTGTGTGTGTGTGTGTGTGTAAGTGTGTATAAGTGTGTTTCAGTTAAGATTACCGCTGTTGTTTCTTTATTCCTGACACAGGGACTTAGGAACTGGGTTGTGTTATGACAAAGGAAGTTTCCACTGCACAAGTGGTTTTTCAAGTATGAATTGGCACATTGGGTTGTGGACTCTGTTGTGCATTCTCCCAGGTGGTCCTCAGATGGGTTCTTTCCTTTGCTATTCCCATGCTGTGTGTAATTTTCTGGGTAGACTCAAAGAGGAGTGGCATGGGGAGCTCAGCTGCATTCTGCTGTATGTCCACAAGGTGGCAGCAAAGCCCATAGTTGAGTGTAGTGATTCTGTGGAATGAGGAGAACTCTAGGATTTGTGGCCCGTGGACAGCAGGGTTGAAATTGACATAGAGTGCCATAGACATCTGTTCTTTCCTGTGGGGTGGGGGGATCCCCCATTTGGCTTTGCAAGTGGAAGGGGTTTCTCTCTTTGTCTGGGATGACTCTACTGGGAGCTTGTGAATCCCTGTGCTCAGCTGCATTCTGCTGCGTGTCCACAAGAGGGCAGCACCAGGGCAGGAATAAGGCTCCATGGGGCAAGTGCCCTGAGGCCCTGTGCTAGGAGAGTGGCGACAGTGTTTCTGGGTGTGTCCCAAGAGCATGGCCAGCCTAGCGCAGGCAGGCAGTGTCCTAAGGACGGGCCCAGACAGGAGATTTGGGGGTCATGTTTGCAGAAACAGGGCCTTCAGAGGATGGCAGAAAGTCCCCGGGGGCGGGCCTCAGAGCCCGTGCCCAATGAGCCTGAGGGGAGGGCCCAGTGGGTATTCATAGAGACAGCTGGCCAATCAGAGAGGAGGAACGTCACCCTCAGGGGCGTGAAGCAAGAGCTGGCCAATGAGAACAGAGGAGGAGTTGCGTGGGCGGGCCTCAGAGAGCAGCCCACCAATGAGAGCCTGGGTGCTGGCTCTGGGTGGGCGTACCCCTGGAGGTCAGCCAATCAGGGTCCAGAGGAAGTGCCTGGGGGGCGGGCCCTCAGGAGGCTGTCCAATGAGCGCCTGTGGTGGGCCTCGTGGGCGGAGCCCAGGAGGCTGGCCAATCATGGGGCAAGGGCGGTGACCTTCCTGGGCGTGGCTTAGGAACTGGCCTATCAGAGGGCGCCCCTCAGACAGCAGCCCGCCAATGGGAGCCAAGAGAAGGCTGGCTGGGGGCGTGTCCCTGGGACACCAGGCCAATCAGAGTCGAGCGGAAGTGGCTGGTGGCCGGGCCTTCTGGAGGCTGCCCAATCAGCGTGCTGCAGGGCCGTGTGGGCGGTGCTCAAGGCCGCTGGCCAATCACTGACTAGGGGCCCGGACCCTCCTGGGCGTGTCCAAGCACACTGGACAATGAGACTGCTGGTGGGTTTCTGGGCGTGGCCTAGGCCTCTGGCCTATCAGAGCCTGGCTGGCGCCCTGTGGGCGGGCCTTCTGAAGGAATCCCGCCAATGGGAGCTCAGAGCTGGCCTTAAAAGGCTGGGCATGCTTCCAGGAAATGCGAAGCAGGGTTCAGCCCAGGGCCCTGCCTTGCAGAAGCTGTCCAGTGCGCATGTGTATAACTCCGTTTGTGCCTGTGCCTCTGTGGATGTGTGTGTGTGTGGGTGTGTGTGTGTGTGTGTCTGAGGGAAGGAGAGAGAGAGAGAACAACAGAATCACTGTGGCACAGGTGATTTTGTGCAAAACACTTGGCACATTCTGATTTACAGCTCAATATTGACACCAGGGCAGCTCTCCTTGGCCCTTGGTCACTTTTCTTCTTTTCAGATGTAAAGACACTGAAGAGGGAGAGGTTTTTGCCCTGAGGCTTGCACTGGGAACTAGCAGCTGCCCTGTTTGTGTTGCCAGACTAGGAAACCTGTGGTGCCTGTCCATGTGGAGAGTCTCCTGGATGAGTTCCTTCTCGAGCCTTTTTCGCTCGGTCCCGTTGGAGCTGCATATAGCTAATGATTTGGAGATTTTATTCCTTTGGACAATTCTTTTCCTGATGCAAAGTTTCTCTCCAGTTTTTAGCAATCAATTGTGTGAATGTCACATCGAATCCATTGTAGAAAATGACTACATCAGTGTCTCTCTCTCTCTCTTTCTCTCTCTCTCTCTCTATCTCTCTCTCTATATATATATATGTATGTAACATGTAGAGGTCTGAAAATATTTTTTAGCTAGAGACCTGCACAGCTCTGGATTAGGGTAGCAATGTGGATACACCTGGCCCTTCTGAGCCACAGTCATGAGAGACATCTCACAGAGCCATATCGTATATCACTCTACAAATCTCTCTCGGCACAAACTACCACTGCCAAATCATCTACTTCCCTCTTGCTCTTTTTGTCCACCGAGTCTTATCCCAAAACTGTAAATCAAAGAAGGAATAGACATAGTGCAGTTCCCTGCACACAGGACAGGCTGAGGCTGGACCAGGGAGATGCAATACGCCAGCCTGCATCTTGGCTGGAGCATCACTATGACTACTTCGAATTTGGAGAGGCGAGGGCAGTTTTGGAGAGTGGGCTGCCGGCCAAGGGTTGCTTCTCAGAGTGGCTAACACCTAGATGTTCTAAGTGTTACCTTTCCTCACAAACATAAAATAGCAATGCCACTTGTAAGAAGTATGCATGGGCATGGAGGGTTTGTCTTCAGTGCTCTGGCACTGATCAACACAGGGCCAGAATTTCAGTCCTTGTCTGTCTCTGTAATTCTGTCTCTCTGACTGTCTCTACGTGCCTTCTTCACTGGGCCCTTACTGGAAGTCAGTGCATGCATCGTGAACTCAGCCTTCCTGGTGTTGAAATTTTCCTTTCTTTGCCCTTTGGATTATTTAGTCTCCTGCACATGGTGCAGTACAGAGGGGAACTGCGGAGACAGCGTTGCTGCTGCAGGTTCCAGGCATATGTCCATCTCCAGCTGCAGCTGTCCAGGCCCTCTGTGCTTGACTGCCATTCTCCAGGGCCCTGAGGCTGACACTCAGCCTCAATGCAGCCCTCCTCACCTTCCTGCACAGCGTCCTTGTCCTTATTCCATGAGAGCCCCGGTCAAGGGAAGTGAAACTCGATCCCCCTGGCACACACACTGTGCTTTCCCTCTATTAAGCCAAATGGAAAGGATCTGTGGTACTGATGGCCACACCAGTGTCCAGATTTCCCATGCAAAACGGAAGCTTCCAGTGTTCAGAAAGAGGGTGTTTTGATGGCTGTGAAATGTCTTTTCCAAGTGCCTCATGGTGTTTCAAATCCCTTTGAAACCTGAAGTTCTTTCTTGTATCTAGGGAATATTTTCACCACTGGCCAGAAGGGCCGCCCAACTAGGAGCACAGCTATCCAGGGGTCAGGAGGTCTTCCAGCCTGCTAGCTCATGGAGGGATTCCTGAGTATGTCCTCAGGGCCCAAGTGTAAAAGGTGTTTCCAATTGCCTTGATTAGCAGCAGCCAGGCCCTCAGGTGAGGGGCGGGGCTGTGATCTTGACTGGAAGCCCCTAATTTGGCCAATGGAGGCATCCATCTTTCTTTGTCTGTCCATAGCAAGGGCCCGGGGAGTTTGTGCTTCCTGCAAGCAGAGCGACATTGTATGGGACACTCATGCAAGCCTACTTCTGGGAATCTCTCTGAGTGTGATGTGTGGACACCAGGACACCATGATCAGGGATGTGAGGCCACAGGAGCAATTGCCTTAGCCGCACCCAAAGGGTAGGTGTAAGGGGCCGGGTTCATCCACTATTGTTTGGTTCAACACAGTTCCCATCTATGTGGAAACACAGCCCTTTCTGGGTACTTTCTGGGCTTGTAATCTGCTGCCCTGAGCAGTGGACTGAGAGCCTGGAGGCTGAGTAGGCAGCCAAACGTGACTGGACAGGCTCAAGCCCCTGAATTCTGAGGGGTGCCCCAGCTTCCCCCATTGGCAGTGTTTGGATCATAGTGAGGCATGGCATTGATTCGGAACTCAGGAGAGTGAGACATGAGAGTCCCTTTGCATATGCATTCTTGCTTAGCCACAATCTGGGCTAGGTGGCTTGCCCTGACCAGATAGGTTCTCTGTACATAAGTTGCAGGAGAGGCTGGCTCCCTTGCCACCCATGCTCTGAGACTACTACAGGTGATCTCTGAGCACACACAGACACACACAAACAGACAGACACACACACACACACACACACACATTACTGTCAGGTTGGTAGTAGAGCATATGGTGAAGGCTGGGGCTGTCTGGGGTCTGTGGGCATGAGAGCTGCTGCCTTACAATCTCTACAAGCCAGGTTTGAACCTGTCATCAATGAACACAGTGTAGGAGGTTTTTGAATTCTGGTCTCTTTCCAACTCATCTATTTCTCTTCTCACCTTCTCTATCTCTAACTCTCACATGCTCTCACACACTCTGTCTTCACTCATTAATATTTTACTTAGATTCTTATTTTACTGACAGGCCCAGATAGACAAAGAGAGTTACCAGAGCACTGCTGAGCTCTGGCTTGTTGTGTTGGCGATTTCACCTAGGCTACTGGAGCCTCAGTTTGTAAGTCTTTCTGACACAAGCCATATTCTGTCTCCTCATTTCCATGCCAGTATCACTCAGAGTTTATAATAAAGATATACTTACATATATTTATATACATATATGGTTATATATCTGTCATTTTTAGAATGTTCGACCTATGTATTTGACCTTCTTTCAGAATTACCACATTTATAACAGCCTAGTTTTTCTGAAATAATTGGCCATATAGTTGGAGCAGGATTCAATACAATTATAAATAATAGAACCTTCCAGTAGCATTTCTAATCGTGTTTCTATTAGCATCCTTATTGTAATTATCATGGCCCAGATCTTCCCTCCTTTTTCTAGTGTAAGCTTCAATACGTATGTGTTTGTTTTCTTTCTCTGGAAATCTTAATGTCCCTGGACCCTGAAGTGTTAGGGAATTTTTGAAGCAGCCCTCTGTTTCTCAGCAGATGGTTTCTATGTTTGTGCTGTCATCAGGTCTTCTTGTGGTTTTTGTCTTTATTTATTTTTATTGTTTCAAGTCCTCCTAGATCATCCCCATTTATTTGCATATTTATTTATTTAGTCAGGTATCACATGTGGCATCATTTCTTCTGCTTGAGAGATTTTCTCTTATAACTGAAGGGAACTTTTGATGCACAATACATTTCCTGGGCCAAATACTACACACATATGGTGAAGGCTTGGGTTGTCTGGGGTCTGTGGGCATTAGAGCTGCTGCGTGACAATCTCTACAACCCAGGTTTGAACCTGTCATGAATGAACACAGCCTAGGGGGTTTTTGACTTCTGGTCTATTTCCAACTCTTCTATTTCTCTTCTCGCCATCTCTGTCTCTGACTCTCACAGGCTCTCTCTCACTCTGTCTGAACTCAGGAATATTTTACTTATATCCTTATTTTATTGACAGGCCCAGATATACAAAGAGAGTGGCCAGAGCACTGCTGAGCTCTGGCTGGTTTTGTTTGTGATTTCACCTAGGCGACTGGAGCCTCAGATTGGTAAGTCTCTCTGACTTAAGCCATATTCTGTCTCCACATATCCATGGCAGTATCTCTCAGACGTTATAATAAAGATATACATCCATATACATATATAAATATACATATATATATATATATCTGTCATTTTTAGAATTGTCAACCTATGTAATTGATCTTAATCAGAATTCACACATTTACAACAGGTTCCTTTTTCCCTACTAATTGGCCACATAGTTGGAGCAGGATTCAATACAATTATAAATAATAGAACCTTCCAGTAGCATTTCTAATAGCATTTCTATCAGCATCCTTATTTTAATTATCATAGTACAGAACTTGCCTCCTTTCTCTAGTGTAAGCTTCAATACATATGAGTTTCTTTTCATTCTCCTGAAATCTTAATTTCCCTGGACTCTGAAGGGTCTCGGAACTTTTGAAGCAGCCCTTGATTCTCAGCAGATGGTTTCTATGTTTCTGCTGCCATCAGGTCTTCTTGTGCTTTTTGTTTTTATTTTCCATTTGTTTCAAATCCTCCTAGATAACCCCCATTTACTTGCATATTTATTTATTTATTTATTTATTTATTTATTTATTTGGTTCTATACTACATGAGGGGTCCATTCTTCTGCTTGATAGATTTTCTCTTATAATTGAAGGGAAGTTTACACTCACAATACATATCCTGTCGTAAATACTACACACATATGGTGAAGGCTGGGGTTGTCTGGGGTCTGTGGACAGGAGACTGCTGCCTTACAATCTCTACAACCCAGGTTTGAACCTGTCATGTATGAACACAGAGTGGGAGCTTTTGGACTTCTGGTCTCTTTCCAACTCTTCTATTTCTCTTCTTGCCTTCTCTGTCTCTGACTCTCACAGGCTCTCACTCACTCTGTCTGCACTCATTAATATTTTACTTATATATTATTTGACTGACAGGCCCAGATATACAAAGCGAGTCACCAGGGCCCGGCTGAGCTCTGGATTGTTTTGTTGGCGATTTCACCTAGGTTTCTGGAGCCTCAGCTTTGTAAGTCTCTCTGGCACAAGCCATACTCTGTCTCCTCATAGCCATGCCAGTATCCCTCATAGTTGATAATAAAGATACACATACATATATGTACATATACATACATATATATATATATATATCAGACATTTTTAGAATTGTTGACCTTTTTATTTGATCTGAATGCAGAATTACTGCATTTATAATAGCCTCCTTATTCATAAATAATTGGTCACATAGTTGGAGCAGGATTCACTACAATTATAAATTATAAACTTTCCAGGAGCATTTCCAATAGCCTTTCTATCAGTATCCTTATTGTAATTATCATAGCACAGAACTTGCCTCCATTTTCTAGTGTAAGCTTCAAATCGTATGCGTTTCTTTTCATTCTCGGAATTCGTAATTTGCCTGGACCCTGTGTGTCAGGGAATTTTTGAAGCAGCCCTCTATTTCTCAGCAGACGTTTTCTATATTTCTGCTGTCATCAGGTCTTCCTGTGGTGTTTGTTTTTATTTTTTATTTTTTTCAAATCCTCTTAGATCATTCCCATTTATTTGCATATTTATTTATTTATTTATTTCGTCCGATATCACATGAGGGGTCATTTCTTCTGCCTGATAGATTTTCTCTTATAATTGAAGGGAACTTTTGACACACAATACATTTCCTTTTGCAGATACTACACACTACTACAACTGCTACTGCACTGTTTTTGACAGTGACATCCAATGCACAATGGATTAGTATTGCATGGCGCTAGAGAATGTTCACTATTTAACCTACAATGTTTTTAACCTCACAAATATTTATTCTGTTCTTTCTTGGGGGATGAATGGTTTACAGTCAACAGTTCCATGTAATAGTGGGCACGGGTGGGTAATTCTTCCCACTACCCCTGTATTTCTGTACATCCTTTGTAACTTTCTTATTGAGGAGAAGCAAACAGTCATAAATTGAGAGAGCAGGGCCCAAGCAGGAAGAGAGACAGAGAGACAGCTGCAGCTCTGATTTGTCACTAGCCCAGCTTTTCCCTAGCTGGGTAAGTGTGACCAGGGGCTCAAAACAGGGTCCTGGGATTCCACATAGTTCCCTGGCAGCTCCACCAGCTGTCCCTCCAACCCATGCTCCCTTCGTTGTCCATGTAACTATCGATCTGCTCTAGGCATTTCTCACCTTCATATGCCAGAAACTTAACACTTCTCCCTTCCACCCATGAAACTTTGACCTTTTGCTAGGGTGCAAAACAGCAACTCCAATCCAAGTTATTTTAGGGACAAGTGTGTACGTCTCTGTGGGAAGGTGTGTGTGTGTGTGTGTGTGTGTGTGTAAGTGTGCATAAGTGTGTTTCAGTTATGATTACCGCTGTTGTTTCTTTATTCCTGATGCAGGGACTTAGGAACTGGGTTGTGTTATGACTCAGGCTGAGGCTGGACCAGGGAGATGCAATACGCCAGCCTGCATCTTGGCTGGAGCATCACTATGACTACTTCGAATTTGAAGAGGCGAGGGCAGTTTTGGAGAGTGGGCTGCCGGCCAAGTGTTGCTTCTCAGAGTGGCTAAGACCTAGATGTTCTAAGTGTTACCTTTTCTCACAATCATAAAATAGCAATGCCACTTGTAAGAAGTATGCATGGGCATGGAGGGTTTGTCTTCAGTGCTCTGGCACTGAACAACACAGGGCCAGAATTTCAGTCCTTGTCTGTCTCTGTCATTCTGTCTCTCTGACTGTCTCTACTTGCCTTCTTCACTGGGCCCTTACTGGAAGTCAGTGCATGCATCGTGAACTCAGCCTTCCTGGTGTTGAAATTTTCCTTTCTTTGCCCTTTGGATTATTTAGTCTCCTGCACATGGTGTAGTACAGAGGGGAACTGCGGAGACAGCGTTGCTGTTGCAGGTTCCAGGCATATGTCCATCTCCAGCTGCAGCTGTCCAGGCCCTCTGTGCTTGACTGCCATTCTCCAGGGCCCTGAGGCTGACACTCAGCCTCAATGCAGCCCTCCTCACCTTCCTGCACAGCGTCCTTGTCCTTATTCCATGAGAGCCCCGGTCAAGGGAAGTGAAACTCGATCCCCCTGGCACACACACTGTGCTTTCCCTCTATTAAGCCGAATGGAGAGGATCTGTGGTACTGATGGGGCCACACCAGTGTCCAGATTTTCCATGCAAAACAGAAGCTTCCAGTGTTCATAAAGAGGGTGTTTTGATGGCTGTGAAATGTCTTTTCCAAGTGCCTCATGGTGTTTCAAATCCCTTTGAAACCTGAAGTTCTTTCTTGTATCTAGGGAATATTTTCACCACTGGCCAGAAGGGCCGCCCAACTAGGAGCACAGCTATCCCAGGGTCAGGAGGTCTGCCAGCCTGCTAGCTCCTGGAGGGATTCCTGAGTATGTCCTCAGGGCCCAAGTGTAAAAGGTGTTTCCAATTGCCTTGATTAGCAGCAGCCAGGCCCTCAGGTGAGGGGCGGGGCTGTGATCTTGACTGGAAGCCCCTAATTTGGCCAATGGAGGCATCCATCTTTTTTTGTCTGTCCATAGCAAGGGCCCGGGGAGTTTGTGCTTCCTGCAAGCAGAGCGACATTGTATGGGACACTCATGCAAGCCTACTTCTGGGAATCTCTCTGAGTGTGATGTGTGGACACCAGGACACCATGACCAGGGATGTGAGGCCTCAGGAGCAATTGCCTTAGCCGGACCCAAAGGGTAGGTGTAAGGGGCCGGGTTCATCCACTATTGTTTGGTTCAACACACTTCCCATCTATGTGGAAACACAGCCCTTTCTGGGTACTTTCTGGGCTTGTAATCTGCTGCCCTGAGCAGTGGACTGAGAGCCTGGAGGCTGAGTAGGCAGCCAAAGGTGACTGGACAGGCTCATGCCCCTGAATTCTGAGGGGTGCCCCAGCTTCCCCCATTGGCAGTGTTTGGATCATAGTGAGGCATGGCATTGAATCGGAACTCAGGAGAGTGAGACATGAGATTCCCTTTGCATATGCATTCTTGCTTAGCCACAATCTGGGCTAGGTGGCTTGCCCTGACCAGATAGGTTCTCTGTACATAAGTTGCAGGAGAGGCTGGCTCCCTTGCCACCCATGCTCTGAGACTACTACAGGTGATCTCTGAGCACACACAGACACACACAAATAGACAGACAGACACACACACACACACACATTACTGTCAGGTCTGGTAGTAGAGCCTATGGTGAAGGCTGGGGCTGTCTGGGGTCTGTGGGCATGAGAGCTGCTGCCTTACAATCTCTACAAGCCAGGTTTGAACCTGTCATCAATGAACACAGTGTAGGAGGTTTTTGAATTCTGGTCTCTTTCCAACTCATCTATTTCTCTTCTCGCCTTCTCTATCTCTAACTCTCACATGCTCTCACACACTCTGTCTTCACTCATTAATATTTTACTTAGATTCTTATTTTACTGACAGGCCCAGATAGACAAAGAGAGTTACCAGAGCACTGCTGAGCTCTGGCTTGTTGTGTTGGCGATTTCACCTAGGCTACTGGAGCCTCAGTTTGTAAGTCTTTCTGACACAAGCCATATTCTGTCTCCTCATTTCCATGCCAGTATCACTCAGAGTTTATAATAAAGATATACATACATGTATATATATATACATATATATTTATATATCTGTCATTTTTAGAATGTTCGACCTATGTATTTGACCTTCTTTCAGAATTACCACATTTATAACAGCCTAGTTTTTCTGAAGTAATAGGCCATATAGTTGGAGCAGGATTCAATACAATTATAAATAATAGAACTTTCCAGTAGCATTTCTAATCGTGTTTCTATTAGCATCCTTATTGTAATTATCATGGCCCAGATCTTCCCTCCTTTTTCTAGTGTAAGCTTCAATACGTATGTGTTTGTTCTCTTTCTCCGGAAATCTTAATGTCCCTGGACCCTGAAGTGTTAGGGAATTTTTGAAGCAGCCCTCTGTTTCTCAGCAGATGGTTTCTATGTTTGTGCTGTCATCAGGTCTTCTTGTGGTTTTTGTCTTTATTTATTTTTATTGTTTCAAGTCCTCCTAGATCATCCCTATTTATTTGCATATTTATTTATTTAGTCAGGTATCACGTGTGGCATCATTTCTTCTGCTTGTGAGATTTTCTCTTATAACTGAAGGGAACTTTTGATGCACAATACATTTCCTGGGGCAAATACTACACACATATGGTGAAGGCTTGGGTTGTCTGGGGTCTGTGGGCATTAGAGCTGCTGCGTGACAATCTCTACAACCCAGGTTTGAACCTGTCATGAATGAACACAGCCTAGGGGGTTTTTGACTTCTGGTCTATTTCCAACTCTTCTATTTCTCTTCTCGCCATCTCTGTCTCTGACTCTCACAGGCTCTCTCTCACTCTGTCTGAACTCAGGAATATTTTACTTATATCCTTATTTTATTGACAGGCCCAGATATACAAAGAGAGTGGCCAGAGCACTGCTGAGCTCTGGCTGGTTTTGTTTGTGATTTCACCTAGGCTACTGGAGCCTCAGATTTGTAAGTCTCTCTGACTTAAGCCATATTCTGTCTCCTCATATCCATGGCAGTATCTCTCAGACTTTATAATAAATATATACATCCATATCCATATATAAATATACATATATATATATATATATGTCAATTTTAGAATCGTCAACCTATGTAATTGATCTTAATCAGAATTCACACATTTACAACAGGTTCCTTTTTCCCTACTAATTGGCCACATAGTTGGAGCAGGATTCAATACAATTATAAATAATAGAACCTTCCAGTAGCATTTCTAATAGCATTTCTATCAGCATCCTTATTTTAATTATCATAGTACAGAACTTGCCTCCTTTCTCTAGTGTAAGCTTCAATACATATGAGTTTCTTTTCATTCTCCCGAAATCCTAATTTCCCTGGACTCTGAAGGGTCTCGGAACTTTTGAAGCAGCCCTTGATTCTCAGCAGATGGTTTCTATGTTTCTGCTGCCATCAGGTCTTCTTGTGCTTTTTGTTTTTATTTTTCATTTGTTTCAAATCCTCCTAGATAACCCCCATTTATTTGCATATTTATTTATTTATTTATTTATTTATTTGGTTCTATATTACATGAGGGGTCCATTCTTCTGCTTGATAGATTTTTCTCCTATAATTGAAGGGAAGTTTACACTCACAATACATATCCTGTCGTAAATACTACACACATATGGTGAAGGCTGGGGTTGTCTGGGGTCTGTGGACAGGAGACTGCTGCCTTACAATCTCTACAACCCAGGTTTGAATTTGTCATGTATGAACACAGAATGGGAGCTTTTGGACTTCTGGTCTCTTTCCAACTCTTCTATTTCTCTTCTTGCCTTCTCTGTCTCTGACTCTCACAGGCTCTCACTCACTCTGTCTGCACTCATTAATATTTTACTTATATATTATTTGAATGACAGGCCCAGATATACAAGGCGAGTCACCAGAGTACTGCTGAGCTCTGGCTCCATCCCTGCACCCTGTGCCTTTTGATTGGTGAGTTTAAGCCATTGATGTTTATTGATATTATGGATTTAATGTATTGTAGTGCCATTGTTCAAAAAATTTTTGTTTGCTCTGATATATTGCAAGTATTATAGTGATGTTCTTGTTTATAAGAGGTCTTTTAGATCCTCTTTCAGGGCCAGTTTGGTTATGTTTACCTCCTCTAACTGTTGTTTGTCTAAGAAGGTTTTGATCCCTCCATCTTGTTTGAATGAAAGTCTAGCAGGATATATTATCCTTGGTTGAAACCCTTTTTCATTCAGGGCTCGATAGATATCTTGCCATTCTCTTCTGGCTTTTAGAGTTTGAGTTTAGAAGTCTGCAGATAATCTTATGGGTTTTCCCTTGTATGTGACTTTTTGTTTCTCTCTTGCAGCCTTTAGGATCCTTTCTCTATCCTTACTTCTTCTCATTGTGACTATGATGTGTCTTGGTGTCTTCAGGTCTGGGTTGATTCTGTTTGGTACTCTCTAGGCCTCTTGAATCTTGATGTCCTTTCTGTTTTTCAGGCCTGGGAAGTTTTCTTCTATTATTTCTTCTAGAGTGCTTGCTTCCCCTTCTTCTCTTTCTCTCTCTGGCAGGCCAATTATATGAATGTGACTTCTTTTGAGATCATCCCATATGTCTCTGTTGTTGTTTTCAGTGTCTCTCAATCTCTTTTTAAGCTCTTTCACCTCTTTCTTAGTTTTCTCTAACTCATCCTCTGTCTGACTAATTCTGTTTTTTGCTTCTGTGAGTCTGCTTTCCCTTGCCTCAGCTTCTTTCTTCATTATAGCTATTTCAGCTTTCAGTTCTCTAATTGCCTCAATATAATCAGTATTTTCCTTTGGGGTCTCAACTGTTGTTTCCCTAATACTGCCATTCCTTTCCTCCAATGTTGTTTTCATTTTTGTGATTAATAAGTTTATTATTGCTTGCATACTTTTCTTATCTATGGTTACTTCTGGCTGATTTGTAATTTCTTCTGGGCTCTTGTCTTCATTCATTGGGGTAGCAGTTTTATTTGTTTTTTATGTACCCTTTTTTGATTTATGTGTTTATTTTTTATGCTCTGTTGTTCCTCAGTTGTGTCTTGAGTACAAGCAACACTGTACTAAATACCTTTATGACAATTGCACTCACCAATCTCAGGAATTACAGTAGCAACTGAAGCAAGTATCAAAGCAGTTTAATCACTACCAGTTAGCCAAACAATTTTTCCAGTCCGTGAAAAAATAGTAACCAAATCCCAGTGAAGAAGAAAGAAAAAAGAAAGAAGGGATAGCAAGAATAGACAGTTATGCAAATCTACTATCCACTGTATATTCTAGGGGTAAGAAGATGGGAAAGGGAACTAGAGCAGAGATACACACATAGAGAGTCCACTCTGAGTCAGATTTTTCCCCAAAGTAATTCACAAATTCAGAAAGGCAAAGAAGAAGGAAGGAAGAAGTGTATGACAAGATAAAAAGAAAAAAAGAAAAAAGAGAGAGAAATGGGAAAAGATAAGAAAAAGAGCTGTAATTAAAGAGCAGTGAAAGGAAAGGTTTTTTATTACTTTATTTTTAATTTAATTTAATTTTTTTGATTGGCTAGGAGGGGGAGGGAGGGGAGAGTCTGTAGAGGAGGTAGGATTAAGGATACAAGTTCCTACCACAATAGATAAGATGCCCACTACCCTAGCAATGAAAGATACCCTAAGAGTTCATTCTGATCAACCTAAAGGGGGGGAGATATATGCCTTTACATACTATTAATAATAAAATAGAGCAGTGTAAAAAAACCCTATCCTAGATTACCTCAAACCTTGTGATTAGATTCAGCTATATTTTTAAGAATGAGAAAAAACAAAAAAAAAAAAACCTCAGGACTAGACAAGAATAGCTGAAATAGACAGTTATGCACATCTACTATCCACTGCATATTCTAGGGGTGGCTAAAGGAGGAAGGGAAGTTGAGCAGAGACACTCGCAGTGAGAGTCCACTCTGAGTCAGAATTCTTCCCCAGAATAATTCCCAAATGTGTATCTGTGAATTAAAAAAGGACACTGGTGGTGTGGGTGCTGGGGGCTGTGGCTTTGGAAGCTGTAGGATTAAGGTAGAAAGGATGACAATAATGAGAAAAAGTAAAAAAGAAAGAGAGAAAAAAGAAAAAGATAAGAAAAAGAACAGTCATAAAACAGTGGTGAAAGGAAAGGTTTTTTTTAAAATTTATTTATTTTAATTATTTAATAAGCTATGCGGGGTGAGGTGGGGGGTTGGCTACTTAGAAATAAAAAAGGCCAGATGTTTCAGAAGGGTATAGACTTAGAATGAATGATACTCCCTGGTGGGACAGGAATTTGGTAAAGAAAGAAGCTTGGCAGGGGAGCCTCCTAGGAGCTTGTCCCCAGGGACTGGTTATGGGGGGGAAGGGGGAGGAGGTATGCTTAATAATTAAAAGGAAAAAAAATTTCCCTTTTTTCATACTCAATTTCTTAACCCAAATTAAGTTATAGTCAGCTCCTTGGTATCACCCCTAGGACCCCTTATTGACTGGCCTACTAAAGGCAGAAAATCCTACCATTTCCAGGAGATGTGGACAGAGATCAAGCCACTAGAATCTTCTCAGTCTGCCATCTTCTGGGAACCACCAACAGCCTCCTTTTTCATAAATAAATATATATGTGTTATTTTTAGAATTGTCGACCTATGTATTTGATCTTAATTCAAAATTACCACCTTTATAACAGCCTCCTTTTTCATAAATAATTGGACACATAGTTGGAGCAGGATTCACTACATTTTAAGTAATAGAACATTCCAGTAGCATTTTTAATAGTGTTTCTATCAGTATCCTTATTGTAATTATCATAGCACAGAACTTGCCTCCTTATTCTAGTGTAAGCTGCAATACGTATGCTTTTGTTTTCATTATCTGGAAATCTTAATTTCCCTGGACCTGAACTGTCAGGGAATTTTTAAAGCAGCCCTCTGTTTCTCAGCAGATGTTTTCTATGTTTCTACTGTAATCAGGTCTTCTTGTTGTTTTTCTCTTTATTTTTTTTCAAATCTTCCTAGATCATCCCCATTTATTTGCATATTTATTTACTTATTTATTTATTCAGATATTACATGAGGGGGTCATTTCTTCTGCTTGATAGATTTTCTCTTATAATTGAAGGGAACTTTTGACGCACAATACATTTCCTGTCACAAATACTACACATATATGCTGAAGGCTGGGGTTGTCTGGGGTCTGTGGGCATGAGAGCTGCTGCCTTCCAATCTCTACAACCCAGGTTTGAATCTGTCATGAATGAACACAGCGTAGGAGGTTTCTGACTTCTGGTCTCTTTCCAACTCTTCTATTTCTCTTCTTGCCTTCTCTGTCTCTAACTCTCACATGCTCTCATTCACTCTGTCTCCACACATTAATATTTTACATAGATACTTATTTTACTGCCAGGCCCAGATATACAAAGAGAGTTACCAGAGCACTGCTGAGCTCTGGCTTGTTGTGTTGGCGATTTCACCTAGGCTACTGAGCCTCAGCTTTGTAAGTCTCTCTGGCACAAGCCATATTCTGTCTCCTCATATCCATGCCAGTATCTCTCAGAGTTTATCAAATATATATATATATATATGTATATATATACATGTCATTTTTAGGATTGTTGACCAATGTATTTTATCTTAATGCAGAATTATAACAGTTATAACAGCCTCCTTTTTCATAAATAATTGACCACATAGTTGGAGCAGGATTCACTACAATTATAAATAATATAACCTTCCAGTAGCATTTCTAAGAGCATTTCTATCAGCATCCTTATTGTAATTATCATAGCACAGTACTTGCATCCTTTTTCTAGTGTAAGCTTCAATACACATGCCTTTGTGTTCATTCTCTGGAAATCTTAATTTGCCTGTACCCTGAAGTGTCAGGGAATTTTTGAAGCAGCCCTCTGTTTCTCAGCAGATGGTTTCTATGTTTCTGCTGTAATCAGTTCTTCTTTTTTTTGCTTTTATTTTTCATTTTTTCAAATCCTTCCTAGATCATCCCCATGTATTTGCATATTTATTTATGTATTTATTTAGTCAGATATTACATGAGGGGTCATTTCTTCTGCTTGATAGATTTTCTCTTATAACTGAAGGGAACTTTTGATGCACAATACTTTTCCTGTCGCAAATACTACACACTACTACTACTACACTGTTTTTGACAGTGATGTCCAATGCACAATGGATTAGTATTACATGGTTCTTAAGAATGTTCACTATTTTACCTACAATGTTTTTAACCTTGCAAACATTTATTCTGTTCTTTATTGGGGCATGAATGGTTTACAGTCAACAGTTACATGTAATAGTGGGCACAGGGGTAATTTTTCCCACTTTCCCTGTATTTCTGTATATCATTTGAAACTGTCTTATTTAGGAGAAGGGAACAGTCATAAATTGAGACAGCAGGGCCCAAGCAGGAAGACAGCCAGAGAGACAGCTGTAGCTCTGATTTGCCACTAGCCCAGCTTTTCCCTAGCTGGGTAAGTGGTGACAATGGGCTCAAAATGGGGTCCTGGCCTTCCACATAGTTCCCTGGCAGCTCCACCAGCTGTCCCTCCAACCCATGCTCCCTTCGTTGTCTATGTCACTATCGATCTGCTCTAGGCATTTCTCACCTTCATATGCCAGAAATTTAACAATTCTCCCCTCCACCCATGAAACTTTAACCTTTTACTTGGATGCAAACAGCAACTCCAATCCAGGTAATTTCAGGGAAAAGTGTGTGTGTCTGTGAGTGTGTGTGTTTGTGTAAGTGTGTTTCAGTTATGATTACCACTGTTGTTTCTTCATTTGCCAGAATATGGGCTACCTAGCTTGCCCTGACCAGCTAGGTTCTCTGTACATAGTTTGTAGGTGAGGATAGCTACCTTTCCACCCATGCTCTGAGACTACTATAGGTGAGCTCTGAGCACACACAGACACACACACACAGATAGACACACACACACACAAACTACTGTCATGTCTGTTAGTAGAGCATATGGTGAAGACTTGGGCTGTGTGTGGTCTTTGGGCATGAGAGCTGCTGCCTTACAATCTCTACAAGCCAGGTTTGAACCTGTCATGAATGAACACAGCCTGGGGGTTTTTGACTTCTGGTCTCTTTCCAACTCTTCTATTTCTCTTCTTGCCTTCTCTGTCTCTGACTCTCACATGCTCTCACTCACTCTGTCTGCACTCATTAATATTTTACTTATATACTTATTTTACTGACAGGCCCAGATATACAAAGAGAGTTCCCAGAGCACTGCTGAGCTCTGGCTTGTTGTGTTGGCGATTTTACCTAGGCTACTGAGCCTCAGCTTTGTAAGTCTGTCTGACACAAGCCATATTCTGTCTCCTCATATCCATGCCAGTATCTCTCAGGGTTTATAATAAAGATATACATATAAATATATATATACATATACATAAATATAGCTGTCATTTTTAGAATTGTTGACCTATGTATTTGATCTTAATTCAGAATAACCATATTTATAACAGCTTCCTTTTTTGAAGCATCCCTCTGTTTCTCAGCAGATGGTTTCTATGTTTCTGCTGTAATCAGGTCTTCTTGTGTCTTTTGTTTTTATTTTTATTTTTTTCAAATACTTCCTAGATCATCCCCATTTCTTTGCATATTTCCCGTGGACCACCACAGTGGATGAGCAGAAGGAGGGTCAAGGGTCTCGAAGGCAACCTTCCATGTGGGTCAGGAGTCTGCGCGAGGGAGAAAAGATAGACACCACACTCTATTGGAGGGTGAATCTGGACTCATTTTAATACTGAAACTGCAGTAGTTTTTATACTTTTTTTCAGATTACATTCAGGTTGCCTAAACAACCAGCTTAGTCTTATGGCTCTGGCAGGCTACATGTTACTCCCCTATAACTGTAAAGAATGGTACAATGCTTAGTATCACCCTGTTCTCAGGGGAGATAATAGCCAGAATTGTTTTTGACTTTTGCTGAGGGATATTTCTATCATTAATCTTCTATGGGGGGCATACAGATCTTTGCCTAGTAGTGGACCACTGCTCATCTAGGTCTGGTACAGTATAACTATTAATCTTTCTTTGTTTCAATATGTCAACTTGTACCAGGGAGGCCTCAATCTCTGCATTCTTCCTTTGAGGGGCAGGTCATAACATGACTTGTTTTGTCTGTCTATGTTCACCCACCTTCCCCACTTTCATAATGTAACTTTCAAATATGCCCCTGTGTAAGGGAGAGGGGTTGCTTCTGACTCTCCATTCCCACCAGGCACTGCCAAAGCATTATTTTTTTAATTGGGGAATTAATGTTTTACATTCAACAGTAAGTACAATAGTTTGTACATGTATAATATTCCCCAGTTTACCATATAACAATACAACCCCCACTAGGTCCTCTGAATCCTTCTTGGACCTGTATTCTCCCCACCCATCCACCTCATAGTCTTTTACTTTGGTGCGATACGCCAATTCCAGTTCAGGTTCTACTTGTGTTTTCTTTCTGATCTTGTTTTTCAACTTCGACCTGAGAGTGAGATCATCCCATATGATCCTTCTGTTTCTGACTTATTTCACTCAACATGATTTTTTCAAGGTCCATCCAAGATCAGCTGAAAATGGTGAAGTCATCATTTTTTATAGCTGAGTAGTATTTCATTGTGTATATAGACCACAACTTGCTCAGCCACTCATCTGTGGTTGGACACCTGGGTTGCTTCCAGGTTTTGGCTATTATAAATTGTGCTGCCAAGAACATATGTGTACACAGATCTTTTTGGATGGATATGTTGGGTTCTTTAGGATATATCCCCAGGAGAGGAATTGCAGGGTCATAGGGTAGGTCCATTTCTAGCCTTCGGAGAGTTCTCCAGACTGTTCTCCACAGAGGTTGGACCAATTTAAATTCCCAACAGCAGTGTAAGAGGGTTTCTTTGACCCCACACCCTCTCCAGCATTTGCTGTTGTTACCTTTTCTTATGTATGATATTCTCATAGGAGTGAAGTGGTATCTCATTGTTGTCTTTATTTTCATTTCTCTATCAGAGACTTAGAGCATTTTTTCATGTGTTTATCATCCTTTTGGATCTCTTCTGTGGTGAATATTCTGTCCAAGTCCTCCCCCCATTTTTGGATGGGGTTATTTGTTGTCTTGTTGTGGAGTTTGGCGAGCTCTTTATATATGTTGGTTATTAAACTCTTGTCTGATGTATGGCATGTAAAGATCTTCTCACATTCTGTGAGGGGTCTCTTGATTTGGGTAGTGGTTTCTTTTGCTGTGAAGAAGCTTTTTAATTTGATGTAGTCCCATAGGTTTATACTTGCCTTAGTCTTTGTAATTGGATTCGTTTCATTGAAGATGTCTTTAAAGTTTATGCGGAAGAGTTCTGCCAATATTTTCTTCTAAGTATCTGATAGATTGTGGTCTAACATCCAAGTCCTTGATCCATTTGGAATTTACTTTTGTATTTGGTGAAATACAGTGGATCAGTTTCATTCTTCTGCATGTTTCAACCCATTGTTTCCAACACCATTTGTTGAAGAGACTCAGTCTTCAGCCCAGGGCCCTCAGGGCCCTCAATGCCCTCAGGACTCTCTGGCCAGGCCTTGCAGAAGCTGTCCACTGGGCATGTGCATAAATCAGTTTGTGTCTGTGCCTGTGTGGATGCGTGTGTGTGTGTGTGTGTCTGTGTGTGTGTTTGTGTGTGTGAGGGAGAGAGAGAGAGAAAGAACCATAGAATCACTGTGGCACAGGTGATTTTGTGCAAAACACTTGGCACATTATGGATTACAGCTGAATATTTTACCATTGTAGCTCTCCTTGGCCCTCTGTCATTTTTCTTCTTTCTAGATGTAAAAACAATGAGAGGGAGAGGATTTTGCCCTGAGGATTGCACAGGGAATTAGCAGCTGCCCTGTGTGTGTTGCCAGACGAGGACATCTGTTGCAGTGCCTGTCCATGTAGAGAATTTCCTGGATGAGTTCCTTCTCGAACCATTTTTGCTCAGTCCTGTAGGAGCTGCATATAGCTAATGATTTGGAGATTTTACTACATTTGACAATTATTTTCTTGCACAATTTTCTCCCAGGTTTTAGCAATCAGCTGAATGTCACCTCGAATCCATTGTAGAAAGTGATTACATTACTGTTATATATATACATATATATGTATATATATACACATTCATACATATATATATATATATATGCAACACACAGATGTCTGAACAATTTTTTAGGTAGAGAACTGCAAAGCTCTGGTTTATGTTGGAAATAGGGCTTGACCTGGCTTTTGCCAGCCACACTTGTTCTTCTTGCATTTGCCAGCCACAGTTATGAGAGGCATCTCACAGAGCCATCCGTATTCCTCTAATCATATTTCAAATCTCCCTTAGCTCAAGCTACCCCTGAGAAATCATCTGCTTACCTCTTGCTCTTTTTGTTCATCTAGTCCTATCCGGAAAATGTAAATAAAAAAAAGAAATAGACATAGTATAGTTACCTGCACACAGGGCAGGCTAGGCTGGACCATGGAGATGCAATCAGCCAGCCTGCATCTCTTGGCTGGAGTATCACAAAGACTACTTCCAATTTGGAGTGGCAAGGGAAGTTTAGGAGAATGGGCTGCATGCCAAGTGTTGCTTTTCAGAGTGGCTGAGACCTAGATGTTTGAAGTGTTCCCCTTCGTCAGAAACATAAAATAACAATACCACTCGTAAGAAGTATGAATGGACATGGAGAGTATGTCTTCAGTGCTCCAGCACTGATCAACACAGGGCCAGAAATTTTGTCTACTTCTGTCTCTGTCTTGGTTTCTCTCTCACTGTTTCTACTTGCCTTCTTTACTGGTCCCTTACTGGAAGTCAGTGTCTGCATCATGAGGTCAGTCTTCCTGGTATTGACGTTTTCCTTTCTTTGCCTTTTGGATTATTCAGTCTCATGCATATCAAGTAGTTCAGAGGGGTATTGAGGAGACAGCCTACCTGCTGCAAGTTCCAGGCATATGTCCATCCCCAGCTGCTGCTGTCCAGGCCCTCTGTGCTGGACTCCCCATCTCCTAGGCCCCGAGGCCATCTCAGCCTAAATGCAGCCCTCCTCTCCTTCCTGCACAGCATCCTTGTCCTTATCCCAGGAGAGCCCAGGTCAAGAGAAGTGAAACTCTATGCCACTGGCACACATATTGTGCTTTCCCTATATTGGGTTGAATGTAAAGGATCTGTGGCACTGATGACCACACCAGTGTGAAGATTTCCACCACGCAAAGCTGAAGCTTCCAGGGTTCAGAAAGAGGGTGTTTAGATGGCTGTGAAATGTCTTTTCCAAGTGCCTCATGGGGTTTCAAATCATGTTGAAACGTGAAGTTCTCTCTTGTGTCTAGGAAATATTCTCACCTATGGCCAGAAGGCCCGCCCAACTCGGATCACAGCTCTGGGCCAATAACCCGGCATCAGGAAGTCAGCCATCCTGCTGGCTCCTGGAGGGATTCCTCAGGACCCAAGTGGTAACAGCTGCCTTGCTTTCCTCTGCTTCAGGGTCCATGGGTGTGAACTGCCTAAAAGCCTCTATGATTCTTTCTAGAAATGCTGCAGGAATTTCTTGCAGTCCCTGCCTCATGTCCCCCACTTTGGCTAGGTTGGTCGGCTTCCTAGCCGCTGCTCGGGGCCATTAGAGTCTGGCGGTAGACACGGAGACGCTCCCTACCTTCTGCTGAATTGAAATCCCAGGAGGGTCGAGTCAATGGGAAAGCCACTGCGATTAGGTCTGGATTTTGGGTGGGCTTCCCATTGGGCCCAGGGATGGCTTTCCGCGCCTCATTCTGGATCTTTTCTCTCTCGTCCATGGTAAACAAGACCTCTAAGAGCTGCTGCAAGTCATTCCAGGTAGTTGGATTTGTAAAGATAACAGAATCTAACAAGTTAATCAATGTCTTAGGTTCTTGAGAGAAGGGGGGTTCTGAGTTTTCCAATTATACACGCCAGAGGTAGAGAATGGCCAATAATAGAGTGTCTGGTTCCCTTCCTCATCTGGGGAACCTACTGCTTACAGCAGGAGTGCCTTAGGGACTGAAGTGGGTTCTGACAATGTGGGCTCCCTCTGCCCCTGCTGGGGCTGGAGGCCAAATGCAGGTCCTGAGGCATGCTGATCTCCCTCATCTGGAGGCAGAGGAACTGTTGGCTGTTGACAGGGGGGTGGTTGTTCTGTCCTCTGGTACCTGTGGAATAAGGTGGGGGAAGTTCTGGCCCTAGATCAATGAGATCGGAACAAGGGATGGAGTCTGAGAGCACCATTGGCTTCTTGGAACTCAGCCACTTAGCCTCTGCCACCAATACTTTTGGAGGAACCTGTGAGGGAATCAAAACCTTGATCCATGTGGGGGGGTCTTTGGAACTGGGTTGTGCTCTGACAAAGAAAATTTCCACTGCACAAGTGCTTCTGCAAGTATGAATGGCACATTGGATTCGGGATACTGTTGTTCATTCTCCCAGGTGATCTTCACCTTGGTTCTTCCCTTTGCTATTCCCATGCTGTGTGTAATTTTCTGTGAAGACTCAATTGGGAGTGGCATGGGGAGCTCAGCTGCCTTCTGCTGTGTGTCCACAAGGTGGCATCAAAGCCGGTAGTTGAGTGTAGTGATTTTGTGGAATGAGGAGAACTCCGGGATTTGTGTCCCATGCAGAGCAAGGTTTGAAATTCACATAGACTGCCCTAGACATCTATTCTCTCCTGTGGGGTAGGGGGAACCCCCTATTTGTCTTTGCAAGTGAATGGGGTTTCACTCTGGATTGACTCTACTGGGAGCTTGTGAATCCCTGTGCTCAGCTAGCTGCATTCTGCTGAGTGTCCACAAGAGGGCAGCACCAGTGAAGTACTGAGGCTCCTTGGGGCAAGTTCCCTGGAGGCAGTGGCCAAGGAGAGTGGCAAAAGTCTTTCTGGGTGTGCCCCAAGATCATGGCCAGCCTAGTGCAGACAGTGTCCTAAGAAAAGGCCCAGACAGGAGCTGTGGGGGGTTGTGTGTCCAGAAACAGGGCCTTCAGAGGATGGCTGAAAGTCCCCAGGGGCGGCCCTTAAAGCCCATGCTCAATGAGCATGAGGGGAAGGCCGTGTGTGTATTCATAGAGACAGCTGACCAATCATAGAAGAGGAGCATGATCTTCAGGGACGTGAACCTAGAGCTGGCCAATGAGAATTGTGGAGGAGTTGCAAGGGTGGGCCTAGGAGAGCATCCCAGCAATGAGAGCCCGGGTGCCTGCTCTGGGTGGCGTGCCTATGGATGTTGGCCAATCAGTGTCCAGGAGAAGTGCCTGGGGGCTAGGCCCTCGGGAGGCTGTCCAATGTGCACCTAGGGTGGGCCTTGTTGGTGGAGCCCAGGAGGCTGGAAAATCACGGGCCAGGGGCAGTGACCTTTCTGGGCATGCCCTAGGGCCTGGCCTATCAGAGGCCACCCCCTCAGAGAGCAGCCCACCAATGGGAGCCAAGAGAAGGTAGCTGGGGGCGTGTCCCGGGACACCAGGCCAATCAGAGTCGAGTGAAAGTGGCTGGTGGGCATGCCCTCCAGTGGCGGTCCAATGAGCATACTGCAGGGCCATGTGGGCGGTGCTCAAGGCCGCTGGCCAATCACTGACTAGGGGCCCTGAGCCTCCTGGGCGTGGCCAAGAACACTGGCCAATGAGATTGTTGGCAGTGGTTTTGGGCGTTTCCTAGGCCTCTGGCCTATCTGAACCTGGTTTCTCCCTATGGGCGGGCCTTCTGAAGGAAGCCCGCCAATGGGAGTCCAGAGCTGGCCTTAAAAGGCTGGGCGAGCTTCCAGGAAGTGTGAAGTGGAGTTCATCCTATGGCCCTCAGGGCCCTCAGTGCCCTCAGTGCCCAGCCTTGTAAAAGCTGTCCATTGGGCATCCCTGTGTGGATGCGGGCATGTGTGTGTGTGTGTGTGTGTGTGTGAGGGAAAGAGAGAGAGAACCACAGAATCACTGTGACACAGGTGATTTCGTACATAACATTTGGCACATTATGGATTACAGATGAATATTGTCACCATTCTTGCTCTCCTTGGCCCTTGGTCACTTTACTTATTTTCAGGTGTAAACTGAATAGGGAGAGGTTTCTGCCCTGAGACCTACACTGGGAACTAGCAGCTGCCCTGTGTGTGTTCCCAGACTAGGAAGCTTGTTGTGGTGGCTGTCCATGTAGAGACTTTCCTGGATGAGTTCCTTCTCGAGCTTTTTTTTGCTCGGTCCTATAGGAGCTGCATATACCTAATGATTTGGATATATTACTCCATTTCACAATTCTTTTCTTTATGTTAAGTTTCTCTCCAGGTTTTAACAATCAATTGTTTTAATGTCATATCGAATCCACTGTACAAAATGGTTACATCAGTGTAATGTAATATATATATGTATATATATGTATATATATATACATAACATACAGATATTTGAACAGTGTCTTTTAGTTAGAGCACTGCTCAGCTCTGGATTATAGTGGTTATAGGGAGTGACCTGGCCCTTCCCAGCCACAGTCTTGAGATTCATCTCACAGAGCACTTCGTATTCTTCTTATCACTCTTCAAAACTCTCTTAACACAAGATACCTTTGACAAATCATCTACTCACCTCTTCCTCTTTTTGGGCACCAAGTCCTACAAGAAAATGTAAATAAAAGAAGGAATAGAGTATAGTTACCTGCACACAGGACAGGCTGAGTCTGGACCAGGGGGATTCAATCAGCCAGCCTGCATCTCTTGGCTGGAGCATCACTAATACTACTTCCAATTTGGAAAGGCAATGGCAGTTTAGGAGAATGGGCTGCATGCCAAGTGTTGCTTTTCAGAGTGGCTGAGACCTAGATGTTTGAAGTGTTACCATTTGTCAGAAACATAAAATAACAATACCACTCATAAGAAGTATGCATTGGACATGGAGAGTATGTATTCAGTGATCCAGCACTGATCAACACAGGGCCAGAATTTTTGTCCTTTTCTGTCTCTGTCATTCTGTCTCTCTCACTGTGTCACATATTTCTCATCTTACAGAGAAATTCTGCCTCCATGGCCTGCCTCCATGGGTGGCCAACACTATATCATTTCTTCTCCAAAACAGAAGATTCCGGGTACATCTGGGTGACAAGTCTAGCAGATGGAGACTCGTCTCAAGTGGGCTCTGTTCTGCCCCTGCGGCTCCAGACAGAGTATGACCCACATAGTCAACGACTGCCACCTCTCCAGATTCAAAGGAGGTCTTGAAACTTTACATCAGGCTCAACCTGATGCTGTTGACTGGCTACGGAAGAAGGGCGAACGCTAGAAGAAGAAGAACTGTGTCTACATGCCTTCTTCATTGGGCCTTTACTGGAAGTCAGTGCATGCATCGTGAACTCAGTTTTCCTGCTGTTGAAATTTTTCTTTCTTTGCCCTTTGGATTATTTAGTCTCATGCATATGGGGTAGTTCAGAGGGGAACTGAGGAGACAGCATTCCTGCTGCAGGTTCCAGGCATATGTCCTTCTCCAGCTGCAGCTGTCCAGTCTCTCTGTGCTTGACTCCCATTCTCCAGGGCCCTGAGGCTGACACTCAGCCTAAATGCAGCCCTCCTCTCCTTCCTGCACAGCGTCCTTGTCCTTATTCCATGAGAGCCCAGGTCAAGAGTAGTGAAACTCTATCCCCCTGGCACACACATTGTGCTTTCCCTCTATTGGGCCAAATGTAAAGGATCTGTGGTACTGATGGACACACCAGTGTCCAGATATTCGATGCAAAGCTGAAGCTTCCAGTGTTCATAAAGAGGGTGTTTTGATGGCTGTGAAATGTCTTTTACAAATGCCTCATGGGGTTTAAAATGATTTTGAAACCTGAAATTCTTTCTTGTGTCTAGGCAATATTCTCACCTATGGCCAGAAAGCCTGCCCATCTAGGAGCACAGCTCTGGGCCAGTAACCCGGGTCCAGGAGGTCAGCCTGCCTTCTGGCTCCTAGAGGGATTCCTGAGTGGTAACAAGTGTTTCCAGTTGCCTTTGCTACTAGGATTCATGCACTCAGGTGAGTGGTGGGGCTGCAATCTCTCCTGGAAGCTCCTGACTCAACCAATGGAGGCACCCATCTTCCTTTTCTTTCTCCGTCTCAAGGGCACTGGGGAGCTTCTTGTTCCTGCATGCAGAGTGACTTTGCATTGGACACTCATGCATGCCCTCTTCTTGAAATCTGAGTGTGATGTGTGGACAACTGAACACCAGCGTTTGGGTCTGTGAGAGGCCACAGGAGAAATTCCCTTAGCAGGACCCAAAGGGTAGGTGTAAGAGGCTGGGTTCATCCACTATTGTTGGGTTGAACAGAGTTCCCATCCATGTTGAAAACACAGCTCTGCCTGGGTGCTTGCTGGGCTTGTAGTCTGCTGCCTGGAGCAGTGGACTGAGTCTGGAGGCTTACCAGGCATCCAAACACAACTGGCCAGACTCATGCCCCTGAATTCTGTGGGGGGTGCCCCAGCTTCCCCCGGTGACAGTTTTTGGATGACAGTGAGGCATGGGATTGAATGGGGAACTCAGGAAAGCAAGACATGAGAGTCCCTTTGCATATGCATTCTTGCTTAGACAGATTCTGGGCTACCTGATTGCCCTGACAGCTGGGTTCATTGTAGGTAGATTGCAGGTGAGGTTGGCTACCTAGCCACATATGCTCTGAGACTATTATAGGTGAGCTCTGAGCACACACACACACATAGACTACTGTCAGTTTGGTAGTACAGCATATGGTGAAGGTTGGGATGTCTTGGGTCTGTGGGCATGATAGATGCTGCCTTACAATCTCTACAATGCAGGTTTGAACCTGTCATGAATGATTATTCAGTCTCATGCTTTATCGGGGTGTTCTGAGGTTAACTGAGGAGGCAGCTTTCCTGCTGCAGTTTCTAGGCCTTTTTCCTTCCCCAGCTGCAGTTGCCCAGACCCTCTGTGCTTGACTCCCCTTCTTCAAGGCCCGGTGACTGACACTCATCCTAAACCCTGTCCTCCTCTCCTTCCTGCACAGCATTCTTGTCCTTATCCCATGATAGCACAGGTCAAGAGAAGTGAAACTATATGCCACTGTCCCAGTGTGCTTTCCCTATATGTGGGTCGAATTTGAAGGATATGTGGCACTGACGACCACACCAGTGTCCAGATTTCCATGCCAAAGGTGAATAAACTTCAAGTGTTTAGAAAGAGTGTGCTTTGATTGACCTGACTTCTGATGTGAAATGTCTATTCCAAGTGCCTCATGAGGTCCAATCATTTTGAACTGTGAAATTTCTTCTTGTGTCTAGGCAATATTCTCACCTATGGCCAGAAGGCCCACCAAACTCGGAGCACAACTCTGGGCCAATGAGCCGGGGTCAAGAGGTCAGCCAGTCCACAGGCTCCTGGAAGGATTCCTGAGTATCTTCTTAGGGACCAAGCTTTAACAGGTGTTTCCAAGTGCATTTGTTAGAAGCAGCCAAGAACTCAGGAGGGTGCGTCTGTGATTTCCACTGGAAGCTCCTGACTCAACCAATAGAGGCACACATCTTCCTTTTGTCTTTTGTCTTTCCGTAGCAAAGTACTGGCCAGGGCAACTTCTGGTTTTTGCCCACAGAGCAACATTGCATGGGAGACTCATGCAAGCCCTCTTTTGGGAATCTCTCTGAGTGTGATGTGTGGATACCTGGACAACATCTGTCAGGGCTGTGAGAGGCTACAGGAGCAATTTCCTTAGCAGAGCCTGAAGGGTAGGTGGAAGTGGCCGGGTTCATCCACTGTTGTTTGCTCAAGAAGAGTTCCCATCCATGTTGAAAATACAGCTCTGCCTGGGTGCTTGCTGGCTTGTAGTCTGATGCCCTGAGAAGTGGACTGAGAGTCTGGAGGCTGAGAAGGCAGCCAAACAGGACTGGCCAGGCTCATGCCCTTGAATGCTGAGGGGTGCCCCAGCTTTCCCTGTGGGTGAAAGTTTCTGGATGATAGTGAGGCAGGTGATTAAAGTGAGAACTATGGAGAGTCAGACATGACTGTCCCTTTACATATGCATTCCTACTTAGGCAGAATCTGAGTTACCTGGCCTGTCCCTGACCAGGTGGGGTGTCTGTAGTTAGGTTGCAGGTGAGGGTGGCTACCTAGCAGCCATGCAGTGAGACTAGTATAGATGAGCTCTGAGCACACACACACACAGGCACACATGCATACACACATGCACACACACATATTCACACTTGCCCATGCCTGGTAGAAAATTATATGGAAAGCCTAGTGTAGGTCTGGGGGTCTGTTGGCATGAGAGTTGCTGCCTTACCATCTCTACAACCCAGGTTTGAACCTGTCAAGAATGAAAGCAGAGCAGGAGGTTTTGGTGCTATGGTTTCTTTCAGGGTCTAGTTCTTCTCCAACATTTCTGTCTCTACCTCTCAGATGTTCTCACTCATTCTGTCTCCACTCATTAATATTTTACTTATATCCTTATTTTACTGACAGGCCCAGATATACAAAGAGAGTTACCAGAGCACTGCTGAGTTCTGGCTTGCTGTGTTGGTGATTACAACTTGGCTACTGGAGCCTCAGCTTTGGAAGTCTCTCTGGCACAAGCCATATTTTGTCTCCTCATATCCATGCCTGTATTTTCAGAATTTATAATAAAGATATATATATATATATATATATATATATATATATATATATATATATATATATATATATATATCACCCAGAGAAGCAGCCAGGACTAGAGAGGGTGGCAATTATACCTGCAAATTCACAATACAGGTATATGCTATCACTGAGTTTGTGAATATTTATCTATGTGTCTACATATATATATATATATATATATATATATATATATATATCTTTTTTAGAATTGATGACCCATGTATTTGATCTCAATTTGGAAATACCACGTTTGTACGAGACTCATTTTTCATAAATAAGTGGCCACATACTCAGAGCAGGATTCACCACAATTATAAATAATTGAACTTTCCAATAACATTTCTAATAGCATTTCTAGCAGTATCCTTATTGTAATGATCATAGCACAGAAATTGCCTCTTTATTTTCTAGTCTAAGGTTCAATACATATGTGTTTGTTTTCATTCTCCATAAATCTTCAATTCCCTGAACACTGAAGTGTCAGGGAACTTCTGCAGCAGTCATCAGTTTCTCAGCAGTCTGTCTGGACAATACTGCCATCATCTGTTCTTCTGGAGCTTTGCATTTTTAAGTGTTTGCCAATTTTTTCCTAGATCCTCCCCATTTATTTGCATATTTATTTATTTAGACAGGTATCCCATGGGGAGTATTTTCTTCTGCTTGGTATATTTTATTTTGTAATTTTAGGGATCTTTTGATGCACAATACAATTCCTGTCACAAATTCTACACATTATCTTAGTTCATGTTAGTGACATCCAATGCACAATGGATTTGAATTGCATGGCTTAAAGAATTGTCACTATTTTACTTAAAATGTTTGTAACCTCAATAATTCACTGTTCTTTACTGGGGGGTGAATGGTTTACATTCAGCAGTTAAATATAACAGTGGGCACAGGGATAATATTTCTCACTTTTCCTGTATTTATGTACATTATTTTAATTTTTCTTATTTACTAGGAGATGGTCAGAAATTGATAGGGCAGGGAACCAATCAGGAAGAGAGGAAGAGAGACAGAGAGACAGCTGCAGCTCTGATTTTCCACTAGCCCAGCTTTTCCTCAGCCAGGTAAGTGGTGACAAGGGGCTCAAAATGGGGTCCTGACACATTGTTTTCTGTGAACTTAACCAGGTGTCCCTCCACCCAGGCTCCCTTCATTAACCATGTAACTATCTAATGGCTCTAGGCACTTCTCTTCCTTCATATTCCAGAAACTTAACACTTCCCTCTCCACCCATGAAACTTTGACATTTTACTCGGTGACAATACAGCAACTCCAATCCAAGTTATCTCAGGAAAAATTGAGTGTGTGTGTGTGTGTGTGTGTGTGTGTGTGTGTGTGTGTGGTAGAGTGTTGGTTATCACTGTTGTTTCTTTATTCCTGCCTTAGGGTATTATTAACCATTTTGTGCTATGTCAAAGGTAGTTTACACTGCACAATTTGCTCTTTGCAAATCCAGCCCTCCTCTGCCTCCTGCACAGCGTCCTTCTCCTTATCCCATGAGAGGCCAGGTGAAGAGATGTGAAACTACATGCCACTGGCACATTACATTTTCCCCATATGTGGGTCGAATTTGAAGGATATGTGGCACTGATGACAAGTGACAAGATTTTCACACAAAATCTGAAGCTTCCAGGGTTTAGAAAGAGGGTGCTTTGATTGACCTGTCTTCTGATGTGAAATGTCTTTTCCAAGTGCCTCATGAGGTCAAATTGTTTTGAAACTTGAAGTTCCTTCTTCTGTCTAGGCAATATTCTCACCTATGGCTAGAAGGCCACTAAACTAGGAGCACATCTCTGGGCCAATAACCTGAAGGCTCCAGGAGGGATTCCTACGTATCTCCTCAGGGCCAAAGCTGTAAGAGGTGTTTCAAATTTCCTTTGCTAGCAGGATCCAGGCACTGTCAGTCCTTGAAATTCTTAACAGAAACATAGTGCCTGCTGACATTTATCAGGAGATGGCTGTATTCCCCAAGGCCAGCTCTTAAACCCCTGGCAGCCCTCAGAATGTTCAGGTACTGCATGCCAGCTTGACTTTACTGTACTTTCATTAGCCAGAGATGCCTGGCTCCACCCAGGGACTGGAAGGGTCAGTACTCTTCCTGAGTGATTGGCATTTAATGTCCAGAACCACCTACATTGTGCCCCCCAGAAGTTCCTTGTTAATACCTCTGTGAGGACCCATTGAAGCACTTCTGCTTGACTCTGATTGGCTGGTTTTCAGATACATGCCCCCAAGTGTAGGAACCTGGGCTCTCTTATGCCAGCTGTTCTGAGCCCAACCGTTGGCCCACTACCTTTGCTGATTGGATCGTTCTTAGGGACCCCCTAGGAAGGTCAGTACTCTTGGTTTTTGATAGATCAGAAGACTGAAAGACAGCCTACCCAGCCCACCCCTCACGCTCCCTGATCAGGTCTATAAGGCCCCTTTGCTGGACTCTTACTGGCTTGTTCTTCTAAACATGCACCCCATAGCCCCTATCTGGGTTCTCATTGGAGGGCTATTTTCTGAGACCCGCCTTACAGATGATGCCTGCACTTTGATAAGCAATGCTCTTCAGCCATGCTCAGAAGCCCTGTCAGTAATCTCCTTGACAAGTGCCTCTAGGGAACCTTCAAGGAATCTCTCTTCTGCTTTTGTGCTGCCCTCTTGTGGACATACAACAGAATTCAGCAGAGCACAGGAATTCAGAAGCTCCCAATGGAGTCTCCCTAGACCAGTAAAGAAACCCCATCCACCTAGAAAGCAAAACGGGGGATCAATACACCCTAGAAGAACGATTTTTGGGAATCGTGTGTGCAATTCAAACGTTGACATCTATAGTCGACAATACCTGATCTACTCTCATTTTACAAAACATATACACAGAAGTACATGGGTTGCTGCCACCTTGTGGTCACACAGCAGAATGTAGCTGTGCTCCCATTTGGCAACTCCCAATGGAATCTATATTTAATCTTCATTTTCCCTTTAGTTGTCCTTGTTGTATTTTTATTGTTGTTGTAGTTATTGTTGTTATTGATGTTGTCATTGTTACATAGGACAGAGAGAAATGGATAAAGGAGGGGACGACAGCAGGGGAGAGAAAGATAGACACCTGCAGACCTGCTTCACCGCCTGTGAAGTGACTCCCTTGCAGGTGGGGAGCTGGGGGCTCGAACGGGTATCCTTGAGGCAGCCGTTGTGCTTTGCACTGCTTGCGCTTAACTGCAGTGCTTAACCGCCCGACTCCCCAATAGCATCTATAAAATGACAGGAAGCATAGGCATGGGAAGAGCCATGTTGAGAAATGACTTCGGGAAAGAGACAGTTTTGTGAGTCCAATGTGCCATTCATTCATGCAAAAGCACTTGTGCTGAGGGAATTTGCTAGGCCAAGCAGTGGCACACATATTGAAATACACACATCACAGAGTGAACTTGTATTGTCATGGGCACAACCAAGGATGAAGCCTAGTCCCTAACACACTGAGGTTTACTTCTGAGCTATATATATTTGCAAGAGCATTATAAGTGAGAGGAGGAGCATAACAGAGCTTCTTTCTGGACTGTGTGATACTGGGGCTCAAACTCAGGGAGTCTTTGGCAGCAAGCCTCAGAGGTAACTTAATCCTGGTTGAAATATAAATAAGTAGTGGTCCAGGAGGTGGCGCAGTGGATAAAGCATTGGATTCTCGAGCATGAGGTCCCGAGTTCAATCCCTGGCAGCACATGTACCAGAGTGATATCTGGTTCTTTCTCTCTCTCTCTCTTCCTATCTTTCTCATTAATAAATAAATAAATTCTTTAAAAAAAGAAATATAAATAAGTAAACAAACAATAAACAAATATATAATAATGCCAGGAAATGGTACATGGATAAGTTCACATGTCACAGTGCACAAGGACCCAGGTTCAAGCTTTGATCTAAACCTGATAGGGGAAAGATTTATAGAAACAGAAACTCATGCCATGCTTCTTCTGAGAGCTGTGAGGTGCCTCCTGAGGGCTGGAGGGTGAGTTTATACCTGCTCAGGGATTAGGGAGATTTCCTGTGCCCTTGTCCTCTCCCCCTAGCTTCTCCAGCATCCACTGGATTTGCTGCTAGGGGGACTCAGTGATAGACAGGAATCCTCTATCTGCTCCTGGTCCTGAATGGGTCCCCAGTAGCCTCTTCCCAGTGGGTATGGCAGCAGAGGGACTGACCCAGAGATGGGACACACCTGGATCATTCATGGCTGGAGCCCAAGTCCCCTACCCACAGCCTGGCCTGGTGGGTTCTACCTTGGTCCTGCCTATGGGGGACCAGCATGGCTGTTGTCTGAAGGGGTGGGAGCTGTGGCTGGCTGCCATGAACTAGATTCCAGCCTCAGAGGCCAGCAGCAGCCAGGAGTGGCTTAGGGCAGTGACAAACTTCCTGGTGCAGGCAGGGCCCTTACCTGGCTAATCTCCCTGGGCCACGTGGCACAAGCCAGTGGGTTATATTGTGCAACCCCTCCTGTTAGGTCCCCACATGAGTGAGGCCCAGTTTGTGGGCAGCTAGGAGAGCTGGCATGGCCTGTCCTTGAGCCTGGATCATCAGCCTCACCTGCATCACCATCACCTGACATATGCCATGCCAGGAATCAGGCTTCGGATCTCATGCTCAAATTTCCAATACAGTGATCCCTTTTGGACAGCTATAGCAATAGATTGTCAGCCTCCCCCCTCAATTTTCTGAGGACCTCTAGGTGCAAAACTAAACATCAGTTGGTGAACAAAGGTCAATCTTATCAGTTTTATATGTATTTTTCTTTTTTTCCTGTTTAGTACTCAAATATAGTGGAGATGATCTTTTTCTTTCATTTGTTCTTCAGAGACAAATTCTGAGGTAGAGAGGGAAAGATGATGGGGGAAGAGGCAGGGAGAGGTCCTGAGTATAGCACCTCAATCTGAGGCTGGTTCATGTCATGCTGGTATTCAAACTCAACCTCATAATTGAGAGTTCAGTTCTCTGTCCACTTAGCTTTCTTTCTCTCTCTCACTCGCTCACTCACTTTTCTTCCGTGGCATATGTGTGTCTACGGGTGTAATATAATGTCTTTATTTATATATAATTTAAAAGAAACAGAGCAGAATGGGAGAAGATGGGAAGACAGAGACACCTGCAGCCCTACTCCAACACGTGAAGATTTTCCCCTGTAGCCTGACACCTTGTGCACTTCAGTGTGTATACTTAAGCAGATGTGCCACCACCTGGTCTCTCATTGGTATAATATACTGGAAAAATTCAGCCTAAAATAATGAAACTCAAGTGATGATGAATACACACACACACACACACACACACTCCAGAAAGGAAAACACAAAGCAGAATTTGCTTTTCCTGCTCCTCTCCTGGCAGCCTCCACTGCAATGGAGGGAAGGAATGAGGGTTGGAATGGGACTGGGGTCTGATCACCTTCCCACCCCACGCATCTCCTTTCTCTAGCCCCAGTTTCGGAGGGCGCCATGCTGCACGCACCTCAGCTAGCTGGTGGATGGGGGGTATCTGGGCCTGTCTCAGCCTGGGACTAGAGACAAGGCTTGCAGACAGGTGGCTGGACCCCTATGGGCCAGCTGCGGGCTGTAGGCGGGGCTGGGAGCAGCTCAGCGGCCTTATTCAAGGTGAATCATCAAGGCCAGGCCCTGGCCCCTCCCATGCAGCCTGCACCTGGGCCAATGGCGCTGCATGGGGGCGGGCGGGGCTCCGCGGGGGCTCACTTTCTCCATGCCCTGGGCAATTATTCACGCGCCTGCTCCATTGCTTGCACCGGGTGCTGCTGCTTGACCACCTTCCTTGGTCGCTCCATCCAGGCCTCAGCACAGCCTCTCCCTGGGTTCCCGCACCCTCTCCTGCGCCACCCCGAGCTGGAAGGCAGCGCAGAGCCCAGACTGGAGTTGGAGGTGAGTGTCCATGGCGGGGCAGAGCTGGGGTGGGAGGGAAGGTGGCGCCAGACAGGCGGTCAGTCCTCTGAGCAGCCAGGCTTCAGGGTGACTCGGCGGCGTGGTGGTCCGAACTTGGGGCCCCATGAAGCCTGCGCCGGGCCCTGGTCGCCCGCGGGGTGAGCCGGGGGCTGTGCTTTGCGGGGACAGAGAGGTCGGGGGCTTCCAACACCTCCAGGAGGTATGGAGCGGGGTCCCGGCACCTCAACGGCCTGGCGGGTCAGGACCAGGTCTACTGCTCCCGGGAGTTGCTCTCCGGCCATGCCAAGCCCGGTCCCAGGAGGAGAGAGGGGCCTCCAGCGCACCACCCCTATTGGAGGAGCAGGTGGCTGGGATCCCGCACATCACCCCAGGAGCTTGGGGGGCCCTGAGCTCAGCTCTTCGTGGGGGGCGACTGGAAGGGGCGCACCCCGCGGGCACACGCCGCCCTGCCCGAGGCTGGTTTGGGAGGCTTTCCCCAGGGCATGGGCACTCAGGTCCCCCATCTCCAATGCCCTGCCCGCAGCCCCACCATGCTTCTGCTGAGGGCTGTGAGGTGCCTCCGGAAGGCGAGGGGGGATTAGGGAGATTTATGTGACCTCACCTCCTCCCCCTAGCCACCCCGTTAGCTAGGTGAAGCCCCAGTCGCCTGGCTGCTTGAAGCTGGCGATTAAATGCTGCAATGCATCCCGGTGCTGGGTGGTGGCTGTGTATTGTGCTCCCCCCGCCCCACCCCTCGGCGGGGTCACAGCCTCCAACTGGTGCACCCTGTGATCAGGACAGTGTATGGTTTCTCAGTCCAGGCGGCACTGCTGACTGTGGACTAGAAGCCTCAAGCAGGAACCTCTGGATTGCTTTTACCATTAGGCCCCCTTCCAGTCTCCTGTCCTGTGGTTGTGAGAGAGCAGGGGAGGGACAGGCCATAGAGCTGTGTCCTCAGTTTTGTGAGATTTCAGTATGTAATCTAGAGCCTCCCACATGCAAGGTCTGCACTCTGCCTGCAACACTACAGGGATTCAGGCCTGGTCATCTCTGCCCAGCCTTCATGCTGTCTCCCACCCCACATTCAATGTTCCTAAGAGTGTTAGTATAGTACAAGGGATAAGAAAGGGGGAGAGAGGGAGCGACACCACAGCACTGCCTCGTTTGAGTTTTAAGTTGCAGGTTTCACTGGCTTTACCACCTTCTCTGCTCATTAAATTGTTTATTGTTTAGTCTACATTTTGCATTATTCTTTTAAAACTATGTTATTTATTTGGAAGACACAGATCAGTTGTGGTGATAGAGACCTGTAGCACTGTTTCACTTTTTGTGAAGTTTCCCCCCTGCTTGGTAGTACTGAGGCTTTAACCCAGTGCATTATAACATGTGTGCAGCACTCTCCTTCCCCTACTGTATTTATTTTTCTACTAGAACACTGGTACACTCCAGCTCATTGTGGCAAAGGGAATAGAGCCTGTGACTTTGAAACCTCAGACATGAGATTCTTATTGCATCAGCACTGTGCAGCCTCCCCCATCCTGATGAGTCTCAGCTGGTTGTGCTTACGGCTAAATTTCCCACAAGTAACCTCATGCCCCACCTGCAGTGAGTCAAATTCAAGAGTGAAGCTTGTTCACAGGTGTATATCTTTTTGTCCTCTCTCCCTAACCCTTCTATTTTTTATAGTCTATCTAATTAAAATGAGAAATAATGGGAGTCGGTGGTAGCGCAGCGGGTAAAGCCATGTGGCGCAAAGCACAAGGACTGGGGTAAGGATCTGGCTTCGAGCCCCCGGCTTCCCACCTGCAGGGGAGTCCCTTCACAGGAGGTAAAGCAAGTCTGCAGGGGTTGAATATCTTTCTCTCCCCTGCTGTTTTCTCCTCCTCTCTCCATATCTCTCTGTCCTATCCAACAACAACATCAATAAGACACAATGACGATAAAACAAGGGGGGGGGAATTTAAAAAAAGAAGGATTAAGAAATAAAATGAAAATATGGCCACCAGGACTAGTTCATCCGTACTTGCTATGCCCCAGTAATAACTTTGTTGGCCATAAAAAAGAGAAATTTCTCTTTGTTCATAATTTCCACATCCAATGTAAACCTGTTTTAAAGCTCAAAGTCTTAAATGGTTATAATGCTGACTTTTTTTTTCAGAGAGAGACACAGTACAACACTGTATCTTCCCTCGGGATGATGGGGACTGGGACTGAATTTGGGTTGTGCCCATGATAAAGGAAGTTCACTGTCCCAAGAAACTCTCCAGTCAGCCCACATTTAACCCATTTTGAGTCAATCATCTGCCATTTTTTGTCTCAGATTTTACTTCTCTGCACTTTCTCAGTTGTCTGTTGTTGCAATTTCATGAAAACACTGTCGGGGTGTTGTTTTCCTTATCCAAACCATTGACTATGGGTGGATCCTGCCTATTTTTATAATTAATTTCTGTTGATATCTATATCTCCTGGGATTACACCATCTCACTAGCTAATATTGTATTTTTGTCAGTAGGAATCTCTTGGTTTGATTTTGCTTTTCAAGATAGACTTATTCTTAATTAGACTCTTAATATTTGGTCTGAATGTTTACATCTCCTTTAACTTTTTTAACCAGGGAACTGGAAATTTTAATCGGGATTATCTTAAATCAGCAGATGGTAATAATGTACTGTGGCCATTTTTTTTTCCATTGTATGAGCATGATTGCCTTCACATTTATTTAGGGATCATGTGGTTCCTTTGGGTATTATTTCATAATTTTTAGGATGTGAGTCGTATGTATATTCCAGGAAAGTGCTTTAGTTGTGCAGCCTTATTTTGCACTTCTGAAATACAAATTTTGATTCTTGATAATACATACATGTTTTAAAATCAATGTTGTCTTTATTTTAAATGTTTACACAAATTCTCTAGTCTACTTCAGATCACTTTGAATTTTTAGCAGGATATGTAAATGGCGTGACATGGTCTGTGAATAGGTACTGCTATATTTTCTCTCTCTATCTCTCAGTGTGTGTGTTATACTTCCTCACTTCTCTGGATCAGGTTTTAGGAAAGTATGAAGTGATAGCAGGTGTCATGCTCTATGAAGAGAGTTCTGTTTAGATCTCATAGTATATATGCTAATAAAACTTTCTCAATATGTGAAGTAAATATTAATGAAGATAATATGCTATTTGAGTTTAACTTATAATATCAGTGATAATATGTGTTTGTGGTATTTGCAATAAATATCCACTGTGCCTACTCCCAGACCACTATGTTGATATTTTATAAAGTTTAAAATATTTGTTACTTTTTAAATATTTTATTTATTTATTTTAATTTTCAAATATTTATTTATTTTACTATTAAATATTTTATTTATTCATGCATTTCAATATTTTATTTATTTATTTTAAATTTTATTATTTTACAAATTTTATTTGTAAAATTTTAAATATTTAATTTATTTAATTAATTTATTTTATTTAGCAATAAATACAGAAGAAGCAACAGATTAGGCCAGCAGTGCTCATTTCTAGTTGTTGTTGGTGCTGTGAATTGAACCTTCAGACATAGAAGTCTTTTTGCATAGCTATTTTGCTATAACAGAGCTCTAAAATTATTCATTAAGATAGAGATGAGCAGAGGCCCAGACCGACACCCTGAATCTTAGGATGCTGGACCTTGTGTTTTAGATTTCAAAGTGTTATACACTGTTTAATCAACCCAACCACTTCATTCTGAAACAATAATGACTATAAAGAGCATTGAACTTCTTAAACCAGAGCTAAACCATGCTCTGGTGTTTCTGTTTATTTATCTCTGTATCTCTCTCATTAAAAGTAATAAAACATTTAAAAAAGAGTATTTCATCTTATGTTTTCTGTACTCTAATATTCTTTGTGGTATTAATGAATTCTACTTGGCTTTCATGTTACTGGCTAAGTGTTAAATTATTAACTAGGGATTAAGAGATGTTACAGTTTCTCAGGCTAAGGATTGTGCATTAAAGCCTAGCATAAATTTGTATTATTTATCCTTTCTTTTTGGCTCCAGGGTTATTGCTGGGGCTTGGTACCTTCACTGCTCCTGGAGGCTATTTTTCTCCTTTTATTGCCCTAGTTGTTTATCATTGTTGTTGTCATTTGCTATCATTGGTAGATAGGATAGAGAGAAATTGAGAGAGAGAGGAAGGGAAGATGGGGAGAAAAAGATAAGACACCTGCAAACCTGCTTCCTGGCTTGTGAAAGGACCTTTCTGCAGGTGGGAAGAAGGGGCCTCAAACTAGAATCCTTACACTAGTCCTTATGCTTTGCACCATGTGCACTTAACTCACTGTGCTACTGCCCAGCCCCCAAATGTGAGTCATTTATCTGTTATAATTGTAGTGAATATCCTGTACTAGGATTATTAGCAGAATGTTATTCCTAATATGTAAAGGTCATAAGTCAAAGAGATACATTTCGCAGTTAACAGGGCATTGTTCTGTCACAGGAATGGATCTAAAGTGATTTAAAAATTAATTTACTGAGGTATTTTTTTTGTTCTTTAAATCTTTATTTTTTTGATGTTCCGTATACAACCACATGCAAGTTTGTTTGATAACTTTCAAAACCAATGTAAAATACAGAGCTTTAAATTTTGTGCTTCTAAGAATATTTTTCTGAGTCTTTCTTTAACTTTATATATATTTTCTATTAGGAGGCTAGTGGCTTATGATTCAGTTGTTAGCACATGGGCCAAATTATTCAGCTTTCCATGATACGTGTCTGTAAATCACGTCACAGGCCAGCCCAGGTGTTAATCTGTTCTAATATGGCTCATGTGTGATTGCAGGTGGCCACAGTAATAATCCTACAAGATGCATTTGTGACCACAGACTTTGCAGTCTGGGTTACACATAGCCCCAGTTAAATTTCTTTTTATTTTTTTATTGGGGGATTAATGGTTTACATTTGATAGCAAAACACACTAGTTTGTATATGCATAACATTCCCCACTTTTCCACATAACAGTTCAACCCCTACTAGGTTCTCCTCTGCCATAATGTTCTTGTTAAAAATGTAATCAAGTACTGGTGAACACACAATCCAGGTAGATTCTAGGGATGCTGTCATGGTACTCTGGAATGTCCTTTTATACACAATTAACTTTAACTCAACCATCTTTTCCAGGGACAGGCTCTTTTCTCCAGGTTGAGAAATTTTTTTCTCCTTGGGTGAGGTCTATTCTTCAGTGCGTGTGGGAAGTCATTGGAAAGTCTATATAGGACAACACATCTTTTTTAGCATTTGTTGACTATATGTATATTTTTAACCCCTTTGTGTATTTGCCCAATGATAGAATGAGTGATGGTTTAAATCAGTGTTAGCAGACAAGCTCTGCTCAATGATGGTTGTCTGTCTGAATCACAGGATGTTATGAATATATCTATTTGCACTACTTTAAAATAAATATTTACTTATTTATGTGTTATATATCTTATTTGTTGGATAGAGACCGAGAGAAGCTGATAGGAAAGGGTCCATAAAAGCTGTTTCACTTGCATCACTGATTTATGGTTCTGAAACTCACCCCTCATTCAGCACCACAGGTGGGCACCCGGGAGTTGAACACAGGTACTTGCACATAGTAAGATCAGTCTTCAGCTAGATGCCAAACCTGGCCTCTCGTTTATTTTTTAACACCCTGTCTGACCTGCCTGCTTTGACCCTCTCTGAGATTCTGTGCACCTGTTCTGACTTTCTTTGTGGGTGATCTGCTGGGCTCTGACCTGATTTGGTGGTTTCTGACCTGTGCACCTTCTCAGACTCTCTGTGCACCTGTGCTATGTGCTCTGACCTGTGTGATTTCTGCCTGCATACTCTTCTGATTCTTTCTGTGCAAGTACCACCCGTGTGATTTCCTGGGTCCTAGTTAAGGCTTCAGTTCTCTCATGAGTGGTTGGTGTTTCAGTTCTGCTTCAGCAGAGGAAACTTGCTCTGTGGAAGTTGGGCAGAATGTGGAATTTCTGCCATCTTGTCAAGTAGGATGGAGGCAGCTTCTGAGGAAACAGGTCTGCTTTGGGGGACTCTCTGCTCTGGTTTCTATCACAATGACCTTCTATGCTCCTGCACTGTCTCCCTGTAATCTTCCTTTGCCTTCTCTATGCCCCTCTGACCTTCCCAAAGTCTGCTCTTACCCCTTTTGACCTTTCTTTAACCTGTTCTGTAGCAGTCTGACCTTCTTTGTGCATGCAATGTGCCACTGTTACCTGAGCATCTGCACTGATCCCAATTCACCTCTGTGCACAGGCTGGCTCTACTTCTCTGACCAACACTGTACCTGCTCTGGCACCCTCTGACATTTCTTGGGCTTGCTCTGATTCCTTCTAATACTTTTCCAGGGCCTTCTTTGTAACCCTAAGACATTTGTGCATCTACTTTGACTCCTTCTGGCATTCTGCGTGCCTGTTATATCACTGTCTGACCTTTGCTGTGCCTGCTTTGTTTCATCTGACATACTGAATGATGGCAGTGTCTCACTTTGACCTTCCACCTTCCTGCTTTGTCCCTCTCTGACCTTCTGTGTGCCAGGTCTGACACCCTCTGACCTTTTGTACTCCTGCTGTGACACTCTCTGACCTTCTGTGATTTCTGTCTGTACACTACTCTAATTCTCTCTGCTTAAGTCCCACCTATGTGCTTCCCTGCCTATGAGTTGAGACTTCAATCTGTTCAGAATTGGCTGGTGTCTCCTTTCTGCTGTGGCTTGAAGAAACTTGCTCTGTGGGTGGTGAGCAGAATGGAAGTCCTGCCATCTTGTCAAGTGAGATGGCGGCGTCCTCTGAGGAAACAGGGCTTATCTAGTGGCCTGTCTACTCTTGTTTCTGTTACAGTGATCTTCAGTGCTCCTGCTCTCTCCACCTCTAACCTTCCTTGAGCCTGATCTGTTCCCCTCTGACGTATGCACCTGCTGTGATATCCTCTGACCATCTATGTGCATGCTCTAAGCATCTTTGACATTCTGTGCACCTGCTCTGTCTCTGACATTCTGTGTACCAGCTCTGATCATCTTTGACCTCTGCACATGTTCTGACCTTTTGTGCACCTGCTACAACCTTCTGTACACCTGCTCTATCCTCTCTGACAAACTTTTCACCTGTTCTGACTCACTCCGTCCTTCTCTGTGCTTGCTCTGATGCACTTGATCTGTGTACGTGTTCTGACCCTCTCTGACCTCTTTGATTTCTGCCTTCTCACTCCTCAGATTATCCCTGTGCAAGTCCCAAACATGGGGTTTCAGTTCTCTCAGAAGTGGCTATTGTGATAGTTCTGCTATGACTTCAGGAAACTAGCACTGTGCATAGTCAGTAGGGCTGCTCTGGTGGTCTCTCTGCTCTTCTTTCTGTAACTTTCTTCCTTTTGTGCTTCTGCTCTCTATCCCTCTGAACTTCCTTGCACCTGTTCAGTCCCCTCTGATCTTTCCTCAGTTTGACTTGACCATTTTGCACTTGCTTCCCCCTCTGACATTTTTGTCTGCTCTGTCCACTCTGAACTGTGCACCTTCACTGATCTCCATTCACCTTCCATGCACTGACTGCCTCTAAACCCTCTCCTACATAGTGCCTATTCTGATACCTGCTGACCTTTCCAGGGCATTCTCAGATTTCCTCTAACATCTCCTGGGACTGCTATGTGCCCCTAATACATTTTGGCACCTACTTTGACTCCCTCCGTCTGACATTATATGCACCTGTCATGTCTCCCTTTGACCTTTCCTGTGCCTGCTCTGACCTACTGTGTGCCTGCTTTCACCCTCTGTGACCTACTGTTGGCCTGTTAGGAGTCACTCTGACATTCTCCACACCTGCTCTGACCCACTTTTATCTCCTGTGGCCCTGCTTTCTTTTCATCTAAACCTCCGTGCCCTTGTTCTGTACTCCTGACCTTGTGTGTCCTTTCTGTGTCCTACACTGATCTGTGTCTCATCTATTGCCCTCTGAACATATATGCTCCTTCTCTGTCCCACTCCTATCTTCTTTTTTTCTGCTCTGTCCCTCCTGATCTGAACCTCTCTGATTTTTCTATGCATCTTCTCTGACCTGTGTGCCTGCTCTGATCGTCTCTGTGTCTGCTCTTTCCCCCTCTGACTTATTGTGCCTCTTCTGTTGCCCTCTCACCTTCTTTCCACCTGCTCTGACCAGCTCTTTATGTGTGCCTGCTCTGTCCCCATCTCACCTTCTGGCTGCCAGCTCTTTCCTCCTCTGACCTATGTTTGCCTGCTGTGACACACTCTGAACTTCTATGTGCCTGCTCTGATCCTCTCTGTCTTTATGTACACCTCCTGACTCTCTCTGACCTTCTGTGTGCCTGCTTTGTTGCTCTCAGACTTTCTTTTTGCCTGATCCTCCCCCCGAAAGATCTTTTTGCCTATTTTTACTCACTCTGACCTTCTGAAAGCCTGCTCTGACCCTCTCTGACCTCTCTGACCTCTGTGTACCTGCTGTCACCCTCTGTGTTGAGCATCTTTTGCGACCTTCTCTGAGTTTCTATGCACCTACTCTGACTCTCTCTGACCTTCTGTGTGCCTTCTCTGACCCTCTCTTACATTCTGTGCTCCATCCTACTTTCTCTGAGCCTGCTCTGACCCTCTCTAACCTTATGTGCATCTTCTGATTTTCTTTACTCCTGCTCTGACCTCATGTGCACCTGTTAACCTTCTGTGCACCTGCTTTGAACATCTCTGGCCTTCTGTAACCTTCTGTATGCCTTCTCTAATGCACTCTGACCTTTTGTGTACCATGAACCTGGGCTGAGCTCTGACATCTGGGAGTTATCCCTGTGCTCTGCTCTGAATCTGTTTGCTAACTGGAAGGAGACCAAATTGTATATATTCTGCTCAAAACTAAAACACTAAGTTAGGATATTCATAAGACCTTCATTCTTGCATAAAAACAGTGGGTTTCAAAGTATATATGGTACATATGTCTTTGATTACAGTGATATTTAGTTGAGCAGTATAAATGTTCTCTGAAAGTATAGTCTATGTGGAGTCGGCGGTAGTGCAGTGGGTTACATGCACATGGTGCGAAGCTAGGACCAGCATAAGGATCCCAGTTCGAGTCCCCAGCTCCCCACCTGCAGGTGCATCCCTTCACAGGTAGTGAAGCAGTTCTGCAGGTGTCTTTCTCTACCCCTGTCTCTCTTATTTCTGCTGTGGCTTGAGGAAACTTGCTTTGTGGAAGGTGAGCAGAATGTGGAATTTCTGCCATCTTGTGAAGTGGGATGGAGACAGCCTCTGAGGAAACAGGACTGATCTAGTTGTCACTCTGCTCTTGATTTCTGTAAAAATGAACTTTGATGCTCCTGCTCTCTGTTCCTCTAGCCTTCCTTGAGCCTGATTTGTTCCCCTCTTAGGTGTGCACCTGCTCTGACATCGTCTGACCATCTATGCTCCTGCTCTGACATGCTTTGACCTTCTGTGCACCTGCTACGATATTCTGCATGCTTTCCCTGTCCCCCTCTGACCTCTTTGTTCTTAGTCTGTCACCTCTGACAAACTTTTTCCCTGGTCTCACTCATTCTGACATTCTTTTCACCAGATCTGACAGGTTCTGACCTCCCATGAACCTGCTCTGAAAAACTATCCTGTGTGCCTGCTCTGACTCTCTCTGACCTCTTTGATTTCTGCCTGCTCACTCCTCTGATTCTCTCTGTGCAAGTCCCAAAAATGCAATTTCCTGCCTCCTAGCTGAGGCCTCAGTCCTCTCAGAAGTTGCTGACGTCTCAATTCTGCAAATGCTTCAAGAAACTTGCTTTGTGGAAAACAAGGAGGGCTGCTCTTTGGGGTTCTCTATGCTCTGTTTTTTTGTAACTGTGACCTTCTATGCTTCTGCTCTCTTATCTCTCTGAACTTTCTCGCACCTGCTCTGTTGCACCCTCTGATCTTCCCTGAGTCTGCTTTGACATTTTTGTACCTTCTCTGTCCCCCCCGACCTTCTTTTTGTCTGCTCTGTCCACTCTGACCGGCTCAACCATGAGGTCCCAGTTAAATCCCCAGCAGGACATGTCCCAGAGTGATGTCTGGTTCGTTCTCTCTTCCTATTTTATTATGAATAAATAAATTAATTCTTAAAAGAAGAAATTATAATTAAGGTGTATATATACATCTATTTATCAAAGGAGATAAAGAACACTCAGAGTAGCAGTCAGGTCCAGAAGTGCTGTGAATAAAACCTGAAAGTTCACAGAGAAGAGTCAAGTTGACCATCACTGAGTTTTTATAAAATTAGACTGCAATTTAATAAATGTTGACCAGTATATTTGATCTTAAGTCACAATTATCACATATTTACCTGATTCCAATTTCATAAGCTCTTGGCCACATGCCTGGACCAAGATTTAACTACATCTGGAAAAAAAAAAGAGGGAGGTGGGGAATCAATCAGTAGTGCAGCGGGTTAAGTGCAGATGGTGCAAAGCACAGTGATGGGCTCAATGATCCCATTTCAAGCCCCCGGCTCCCCACCTGCAGGGGAGTCACTTCACAGGTGAAGCATGTCTGCAGGTGTCTATCTTCCTCTCCCCCTCTCTGTCTTCCCCTCTTCTCTCCATTTCTCTCTGTCCTATCTAACAAAAATGACACCAATGGCAATAATAACTACAATAAAACAAGGGCAACAAAAGGAAATATATAAATAAACATTTTTAAAAAGTAAAAAAAGAGGGAGTCTCAGAAGTAGTAGGTGTGACTTAGAAAGGAAGAGAAGTTAGAGAAATAGGAATAAATGGGCAAATATATATATATGTATATAATATATATATCTGTATATATATAGACATAGAGAACTACTGCATTTTCCAATAAAAGAAATGGAGAACCAGAACTCTGTAGTTGGAAAAGGTATTTCATTATACTCCTAAAATAGTTTTGTAGATCAATATTACATCACTAATAACAAAAACAATTTTCCTGCTTAGTATTACTTTATCCATTACTAAGGGCTGCAACAAAATGCAGCTGAGCACAGGAATTCAGATTTTCCCAGTGGAGTCTTCCTAGAATAATAGAGAAACCTCATCCACTTGTAAAGCAAAATGGGAGACCACCACACCCGAGAGGGAAGAAAAAAATGTTTTAGCAATCTTATGTGCAATTCAAACTTTGCCATCTTTGACATCCATAGTGCCAATGCCTGAGATCCCCTCATTTCACAAAATGCTTACACAGAACTACAGGGTTTTCTGCCGCCTTGTGGCTACACAGCAGAATGCAGCTGTAGGCCCATTTGGCAACTCCCTATGGAATCTTCTCAGAAAATGACAGAAAGCATAGGCATGGGAAAGTCAAGTTGAGGAATGACTTAGGGAAAGAAAGACAGTTTTGTGAATCCAATGTGCCATTCGTTCATTCAAAACCCCTTGTTCATAGGGAACTACATAGGCCAGGCAGTGGCACACATGGTGAAATGCACACATGACAGAGTGAACTTGCCTTGTCATGGGCACAACCCAAGATCAAGGCCAGTCCGTAACAGAGTGAGGTAGGGTTCTGAACTGTAAAGATATATATAATTTGCAAAGAGCATTCACTTAGCCCTCACACATGCAAGTCTTGTGATTTGGCCACAACTTCTTGCTTCACAAGTCTTCTTCTAGCATTTGCCCTTCTTCCGTAGCCAGTCAACAGCGTCAGGTTGAGCTTCACAAGTTATACAGCAGGTCTAAAGGTCTCTCTTTATTATTTTATATTTAATAACACAGAGAGAGAGAGAGAGAGAGAGAGAGAGAGAGACAGAGAGAGAGAGAGAAATACCAGGGCACTACTCACCTCTGGCTTATGATGGTGCTGGGAATTGAACTTGTGACATTAGAAAGTATTTTGCATAACCATTATGTTGTCTAGCCAGCACTCTCCCTTTCCATTTCCTTCTTGCCTTTCAATGTCTCTCTATCCTCTATCAAATAAAACTAGTTATCTCTCTATCAAATAAAACTAGAAAGAAAAGAAAAAAATAGCTCCTGGCAGTGGGATTGGTTGTCACCAAGCCTCAGAGATAACTTAACCCTGGTGGAAATAGAAACAAATAAGTAAACAAACAAATACTTACATATATACATAATAAGGCCAGGTAATGGCACATGGTTAAGTGTTGTATGCTTTACATTGGGTTGTTCTAGTTCTCCCCCGCCAAGAGAATTGGATCAGTTCAGTTAATTTGAACTTGGCCCCGCCCCTAGGAACCCCCACAGAGTTCCAGAGGGACAGAGTTAGAGAGAGTGCTTGCGCCTCTGCAAAGAGACAGCAGAGTTCTGTTTGGTGATTAGTTTGGTTTAGTTTATGAATCATTGTTCCTGAATAAAGAAATACAGCTTCCCTGCCCAGCTGTTGTCTCTGGTCATCTCTGTTACCCGCCCGTGAAGCTAGCCCGGCCAGCTGGAGCCGCCGAATTTTAACAACAGTTAAGTGAACCTATTACAGTGCACAAGGACCCAGGTTCAAGCGTGTGATACACACCTGATGGGGGACAGCTTTATAGAAGTGGAAAATCAGTGCTGCAGATATTTCTCTCTCTCTATGTTCACCTCCCTTCTCAATTACTATCTCTATCCAATAATAAAAACTAAAAACATTTGTTTAATATGTTAAATAGTCAAAATTCCATGCTTAGTGGGTCAGGAGATAGCTCCTGGGGGGAGTGTATGCCCATCCATGTACACCTTCCAAGAGAGGAACAAGAGAGGCCTCAGTGCTGTGCTATCTCTCCCTGTGAGCATCCCTGTATCTGTATATCTGTGTCTCTAGAAGAAGAAATGATAATTTTCTTTTGTTGAGGTTTGATTTATTCATGAAGAAGATAGGAAGAGAGAGAAAGAAAGAATCAGACATCACTCTGGTACATGTGCTTCCGAGGAGGACTGAACTCAGGACCTCATGTTTGAGAGTCCAGTGCCTTATCCACTGTGCCACCTACCAGATCACTATGGCGAAATTTGATATAGTTTCAAATATTTGATATTTTGAAAATATTTTATTTATTTTACTGGAGGAGCTAGCAACAAGTACAGAAGAAGAAACAGGTGAGGCCAGCAGTGATCATTTCTAGTTGGTGGTGCTGTGAATTGAACCTGGGAATTCTAAACCTCAGACATAGGAATCTTTTTACATAGCTATCTTGCTATAACACAAGCCCTAAAATTATTCATCGAGAGAGATGAGCAGAGGCCAAGACTGAGACCCTGAATCTTAGGATAGTGGTCCTTGTGTATTAGAGTTCAAAGCATTATAGCCTGTGTAATCAACCCAACCACTGTATTCTGAAGCAATAATGGCTATAAAAAGTGATGAATTTCATTCTCTGAAGTTTAATCTCCAGCACCACCGTAAACCTGAGATAAACCTTGCTCTGGTGTTTCTGTTTATTTCTCTCTGTATCTCTCTCATTAAAACTAATAAAACATTTTAAAAAGAGTATTTCATTTTATGTTTTCCGTACTCTAATATTCTTTGTGGTATTAATGAATTGTATTTGGCTTTGATGGTACCGGCTAAGTGTTAGGTTATTAATTAGGGATTGATAGATGTTAGTTTCTCAGGGTAAGGATTGTGCATTAAAGCCTAACATAAATTTGTATTATTTATCTTTTTTTTTGGCTCCAGGGTTATTGCTGGGGCTTAGTACCTGCACTGCTCCTGGAGGCTATTTTTCTCCTTTTATTGCCCTAGTTGTTTATCATTGTAGTTATTGTTGTCATTGTTGGACAGGACAGAGGAAAATCAATCAGCTCGGCTCCCTCTTTGTTTCCCCGCCTGGGTCTTTGCTCAGTATGGGAGGCATGAGTTCCAGTGCTTGATCAGGCAGTGGATTGGGATCTTCTTGGCATTAGTAAGATTTTTTTGTTTTACCAGAGCACTGCTTAGCTGCAGTTCATGGTAATGCAGGGGATTGTGCTTGGGACTTTGTAGCTTCAGGCAGGAGAGTCTTTTTGCATAACCATTATGCTATCTCCTCTGCCCTCTCTGTGTCTTTATTAAACAGATGCAGGGGGGAGGTGACCCCACAGCAGCTAGAGTGATAGGTGTGGGGGCAGCCTGGGTTGAGCTGCTGACTTCTCCCCTCTCAGAGGGCACCATGCCGCAGGCACCTCAGCTAGCTCAGGGCTGGTGGGGGTGGGGGGTGGGGGGTGGGGGGGTGGGGTGGGGACATCTGGGCGTGCCTTGGCTTGGGACTGGGGAGCAGGCTTGCAGGCAGTCGGCAGGACCCCTAGGGGCCAGATCAGGGCTGTAGGCGGGGTTGGGAGGGGCTCGGTGGACACAATCAAGGTGAATCCTCACGGCCAGCCATCAGCCCCTCCTCTGCCACCTGCACCTGGGCCAATGGCGCGGCACGGGGGGCGGGCGGGGCTCCCTCTTCAAGCAATTAATCCCAGGCGGGACTCATTGCCTGCCCTGCGGGCTGCAGCCTGCTCACCTCCCTCCTGCCGCGCCGTCCTGCCCCCGCACCCTCTCCTGCACCGCCTCTCCTGCCCAGTGGTGGCAGCTCCTCCCCAGGTGTCCCAGCAGAGGCCTCCCCCCCGCGGCTGTCTCCCGACAGTCAGGTAGCGCGGCCTCAGCTAGGCCCCCTCTTGGTTCCCCTGCCTGGGTCTTTGCTCAGTATGGGAGGCATGAGTTCCAGTGCTTGATCAGGCAGTGGAGTGGGATCTTCTTGGCATTAGTAAGATTTTTTTGTTTTACCAGAGCACTGCTTAGCTGCAGTTCATGGTAATGCAGGGGATTGTGCCTGGGACTTTGTAGCTTCAGGCAGGAGAGTCTTTTTGCATAACCATTATGCTATCTCCTCTGCCCTCTCTGTGTCTTTATTAAACAGATGCAGGGGGGAGGTGACCCCACAGCAGCTAGAGTGATAGGTGTGGGGGCAGCCTGGGTTGGGCTGCTGACTTCTCCCCTCTCAGAGGGCACCATGCTGCAGGCACCTCAGCTAGCTCAGGGCTGGCGGGGGTGGGGGTGGGGTGGTGTGGGGACATCTGGGCGTGCCTTGGCTTGGGACTGGGGAGCAGGCTTGCAGGCAGTTGGCAGGACCCCTAGGGGCCAGCTCAGGGCTGTAGGCGGGGTTGGGAGTTGCTCCGAGGCCACATTCAAGGTGAATCCTCACGGCCAGCCATCAGCCCCTCCTCTGTCACCTGCACCTGGGCCAATGGCGCGGCACGGGGGGCGGGCGGGGCTCCCTCTTCAAGCAATTAATCCCAGGCGGGATTCATTGCCTGCCCCGCAGGCTGCAGCCTGCTCACCTCCCTCCTGCCGCGCCGTCCTGCCCCCGCACCCTCTCCTGCGCCACCTCTCATGCCCAGTGGTGGCGGCTCCTCCCTAGGTGTCCCGGCAGAGGCCTCCCCCCCCCCCCCCGCGGCTGTCTCCCGACAGTCAGGTAGCGTGGCCTCAGCTGGGCTCCCTCTTTGTTCCCCCACCGGGGTCTTGGCTCTGGCGCCACCTCCTCCCGTGCCCCTCCAGGGAGTTCTGGGCGCTGCGTTCAGCCCATGCCCCTCGGCTTCACTTCCATCACTCTGCCTGCTGCGGAACAGGAACCCCCCTTTTATTTATTTTTATTAATTTTTTTTAGCAGAGCACTGCTCAGCTCTGGCTTATGGTGGTGTGGGCAATTGAACCTGGGACTTGAGAGCCTCAGGCATGAAAGTCTCTTTTGCATAACCATTATGCGGTACCCCACCTGTTTTTTTTACTTCTTTTTTGCCTCGTTTCCCTCCGTGTGGCCAAAGAAGGGAGCTGGAAGGCGGTGGTGGAGAGCCCAGACTGGAGTGCGAGGTGAGTGTCCAGGGCGTGGAGCAACAGGGGCGGGAGGGAAGGTGGCGCCATGCGGTTGGTATGTCCTCTGAGCCACCATCCTTCGCGGTGACCGCGGCGTGGTGGCCTGAACTTGGGGCCCATGAATCCTGCGCCCGGCCCTGGGTGGTCACCCGGGTTGATTCGGGCTCCGCTTGGCCGGGACACCCAGGTCGGGGGCTTTAGAAACCTCCCGGAGGGATCGAGCAGGGTGTCTGACGCCTCAGACTTCTGGCGGGTCAGGCCCAGGAGTAGCTCTCTGGCCAAGGCCAAGGTCCCAGGGGAGAGGGGGCCCACCGCACCTCCCCCAGCGGAGGAGCACGTGGTGGCTGATATCCCGCCCGTCCCAGTAGGAGTTTGCGGGGCCCCTGAGCTCGGCTCTGCGTGGGGGTGACTGGAAGGGGCGCACCCGGCGGGCACGTGTCCCCTAGACCTCGAGGCTGGTCTGGGAGGCTGTCCCCAGGGCATGGATGCTCAGGTGGAGCCGGCCATGCTGAATCCCCCTCCCCCATCTTCAGTTCCCCCCACCTGCTGCCCCGCCATGCTTCTGATGAGGGCTGCAATGTACCTCCTGAGGGCCGGGGGAGGCCCTTATACTTGCGGAGGATTAGCTATTTGGGTTTAACTGATAATATCTGTGAGAAATAGGTGTTTCTGGTATTTGCAGTAAAGTTTCAATAAAAAGCATTGTGGGAGAGCACACAGTTCACTGACATGTTAGCATTTCTGAGGTTTTCCCATCAAGCACCCTACACCCCAACTGAAGAGTAGGAGCTTAATAAGTGGTAAAGCACATATATTTTATTACAGTGCTATTTTGACTAATTTAAAGACAGTATATCAAATCGCATTGGGTTTTGTTTAAAGTTTTTTTTTTTTTTTAACCGGAGCACTGCTCAGCTCTGGCTTATGGTGGTGCGGGGGATTGAGCCTGGGACTTTGGAGCCTCAGGCATGAGAGTCTCTTTGCATAACTATTATGCTATCTATCCTCTGCTCTAACATTTCCTAATCTACATAATTAATAGAATAAGTTGTTGCCTTGGCTTGGGACTGGGGAGCAGGCTTGCAGGCAGGCTGCAGGACCCCTAGGGGCCAGCTCATGGCTGTAGGCGGGGTTGGGAGGGGCGCCATGGCCACATTCAAGGTGAATATTCATGGCCAGCCATCAGCCCCTCCTCCGCCGCCTGCACCTGGGCCAATGGCGCAGCACGGGGGGTGGGCGGGGCTCCCTCTTCAAGCAATTAATCCCACGTGGGACTCATTGCCTGCCCCGCGGGCTGCAGCCGGCTCACCTTCCTCCTGCGGCACAGTCCTGCCCCCGCACAGCTTCTCCATGCGGTCCTGCACCCTCTCCTGCGCCACCTCCTGCCCAGTGGTGGTGGCTCCTCCCCAGGTGTCCCGGCAGAGGCCTCCCCCCCGTGGCTGTCTCCCGACAGTCAGGTAGCGTGGCCTCAGCTAGGCTCCCTCTTTGTTCCCCCACCGGGGTCTTGGCTCTGGCGCCACCTCCTCCCGTGCCCCTCCAGGGAGTTCTGGGCGCTGCGTTCAGCCCATGCCCCTCGGCTTCACTTCCATCACTCTGCCTGCTGCGGAACAGGAACCCCCCTTTTATTTATTTTTATTAATTTTTTTTAGCAGAGCACTGCTCAGCTCTGGCTTATGGTGGTGTGGGCGATTGAACCTGGGACTTGAGAGCCTCAGGCATGAAAGTCTCTTTTGCATAACCATTATGCGGTACCCCCACCTGTTTTTTTACTTTTTTGCCTCGTTTCCCTCCGTGTGGCCAAAGAAGGGAGCTGGAAGGCTGCGGTGGAGAGCCCAGACTAGAGTGCGAGGTGAGTGTCCAGGGCGTGGAGCAACAGGGGCGGGAGGGAAGGTGGCGCCAGGCGGTTGGTAGGTCCTCTGAGCAGCCATCCTTCGTGGTGACCGCGGCATGGTGGCCTGAACTTGGGGCCTATGAATCCTGCGCCCGGCCCTGGGTGGTCACCCGGGTTGATTCGGGCTCCGCTTGGCCGGGACACCCAGGTCGGGGGCTTTAGAAACCTCCCGGAGGGATCGAGCAGGGTGGCTGACGCCTCAGACTTCTGGCGGGTCAGGCCCACGAGTTGCTGCTCCCAGGAGTAGCTCTCTGGCCAAGGCCAAGGTCCCTGGGGAGAGGGGGCACACCGCACCTCCCCCAGCGGAGGAGCACGTGGTTGCTGATATCCCGTCAGTCCCACTAGGAGCTTGCGGGGCCCCTGAGCTCTGCTCTGCGTGGGGGGTGACTGGAAGGGGCGCACCCGGCGGGCACGTGTCCCCTAGACCTTGAGGCTGGTCTGGGAGGCTGTCCCCAGGGCATGGGCGCTCAGGAGCGTGGAGCCGGCCATGCTGAATCCCCCTCCCCCATCTTCAGTTCCCCCACCTGCTGCCCCGCCATGCTTCTGATGAGGGCTGCAATGTGCCTGCTGAGGGCCACGCTAGGCGCTTAGATCTGCCAGGGATTAGCTATTTGGGTTTAACTGATAATATCTGTGAGAAACAGTTGTTTCTGGTATTTGCAATAAAGTTTCAATAAAAAGCATTGTGGGAGAGCACAGGTGGTGCCACAGTTCACTGACAACATGTTAGCATTTCTGAGGATTTCTGATCAAGAACCCTTGTCCCCAACTGCAGAGTAGGAGCATGGTAAGTGGTGAAGTACTCTATCTTGCCTTTCCCTGTTTTTTTTGTAATCTATATCCCATAAAGGAATGAATAAAAATTATAAAGCAGGGAGTCGGGCTGTAGCGGAGCAGGTTAGGTGCAGGTGGCGCAAAGCACAAGGACCAGCATAAGGATCCAGGTTCGAACCCTGGCTCCCCACCTGCAGGGGAGTCGCTTCACAGGAGGTGAAGCAGGTGCAGGTGTCTTTCTCTCCTCCTCTCTGTCTTCCCCTCCTCTCTCCATTTCTCTCTGCCCTATCCAACAACAACAATAATAACTACAACAATAAAACAACAAGGGCAATAAAAGGGAATACATAAATAAAATAAATATTTTAAAAAATGATAAAGCAATACTAGATAAATTAATTATTCTAAACTTGATGTTGATTTCAGGAATAGATATTAAGACTGCTTTCAAAAACATCTATCTTTTTACAATGCTATTTTCATTCTAATTTAAAGACTGAGTATATCAAATCACATTGGGCTTTGTTTAAAGTTTCTTAATCTACATAATTAATAGAATTAATTATTTTAAATCATTGTACTGTAGGATTTTGATAAGACTCTTATTCTGGTGTAATGACAGTGGCTTGTGAAGAATATATCCTACATATCTGTTTGAGTATGTTGATATCTTTATTTTTCAGATTATTTCAGATTATTTTCAGATAGACACCTGCAGATCTGCTTCACAGCCTGTGAGGTGACTCCCCTACAGGTGGGTAGCAGGTGGGATCCTAATACAGGTCCTTGTGCTCTGCGCCACATGCACTTAACCCACTGTGCTATTGCCCGACTCCCCTCATTCTGTTTTATTACAACAAGGAGGCAGCAAAGCACATAACTGTAGAGATTTTGTGCAGTGAGAGCTCAGGATTTGTCCCCGGTGCATGTCAAGGTTTGAATTACACATAGACTCCCCTAGACATCTGTTCTTTCCTCTTAGGTATGGGGATTCCGAATTTGGCTTTCCAAGTGGATGGGGCTTCACCATGGGGAGTTTGTGAATTCTCTTGCTCAGCTGCATTCTGCTGAGTGTCCACAAGAGGGAAGCACAAGAGAGGGACTAAGACTTCAGGCTTCTTCAGTAGTCATTCTATTGCATTTCTCTCCCAGTTCTTGCCATATACTTTTAATTGTTAATTGTTTTAATACTTTTTTAACATTAGAGATTGGGTTCACTCTGTTTAAAATATTTAACTTTTCATATATAGAGACAGTGAGTGAAGGAGGAAATAAGAGAGTGGAAAGAGACTGAAACATATGCAGCCCTCTTCACTACTTGTTAAACTTTACCCCTGCAGGTGAAGACCAGGATGTTCAACCTTGGTCTTTTTGTTCATTGTATGTGTGCATTTAACCAGGTGTGCTACCACCTGGTCCTCAGATTGTTTTTGAATCCCAGGGAGATTCTTTTAAATCAGATTCTATAACTAGTATTCTTCCTTAATCCCCTTTTATCTCTCACATAAGTGGATAAGTGTACACATTGAGGTGTGCAAGGTTTTAGGTTCCCCACCTTCAGGGAGAAAGCTTCACAAATGTTAGACTAGGGCTGCAAGTGTATATCTTTCTCTCCATGCTTTCAAATTTTTCAGTCTCCAACCACTTATAAAGGGAAATAAAAATAGAACAGCACACCCAAGCACACACTCACATGCCAATGAAGAGAAGGGAAGAGAGAGAGGGAGAGAGATAGACTACAGCACAGAAACCTGCCTAAGTGTGTTACTGAGTTTGACATGTCTTGCATTGCTATCAGCTACTGTGATGTTTTATGTTTGTGTGCTTTTCTTTACAGACTTGGCATGCAGTCCTGGCTCACGGGATTCAATATTTATGAATTCTCATCTGTCACAACATGGAACTACTGGACAAGGTAAGAACTTTGAAAGTTGGGCGAGGGTGTGAGAACACTCTGAAAACACCAAGGGAATGTTGGGGAAACCTTTCATAGCCTGGATGATTGCTAAGCAAAAGGTCCCAGTAGCAATACATCATAGCATTAGGTAGTGAGGTGCTAAGTATATTTTTTCACTAATCAGCAGGTGTATAAATATTGTAAACAGTAATTACAAAATGTACCATTTACTTTAGGGTTCCAATTGCACTACCTTTATAAATTTTTGTTCTGTACTTGGCCTCCAGTGTATATGACATTTTACAGGTTTGCAGTTTAAATTTCTTTTTCATTTTTATTTGTTTTTATTTATTTATCTATTTTAAAAATATTTATTCCATTTTGTTATTTTTATTGTTGTAGTCATCATTGCTGCATAGGACAGACAGAAATGGAGAGAGGAGAAGACAGAGAGGGGGAGAGAAAGACGCCTACAGACCTGTTTCACTGCTTGTGAGGCAACTCCTCTGTAGGTGGGGAGCCGAGGTCTTGAACTGGGATCCTTAGACCAGTCCTTGTACTTTGTGCCACCTGCAGTTAACCTGCTGTGCTAACGCCCCACTCCCTTTCATTTTTATTTAAAAAAACTGTTTTATGTATTATATGAGAGTAAGAAGTTGATAGGGGAGTGTGGATAGAAATGACACATACCTAGAGCCCTTCTTCCACATGCATGAAGCTCCTCCCCTGCTAGTGGGGACCATGGTATTTTACTGGGTTCTTGATCACTGTAATGTGTGTACATAACCAGGTCTTGCACCAAATACCCCCATACCTTTCTTATTTATAATGTCTGCTATTTAAAATGTTCTCTTTATTTATCATTTGATGCTGAGATATTAAGAAGAATAGGGAGGTTGGGATAGGGAGATTCAGAGATACCTGCAGTGCTACTTCATTAAATTCTCCTGATATGGCCTACAAAACTGTTTTACACAAAACTAATTCATGTATCAAAAGGTGTGTGTCTTTCAAATTGAGTATAGTAGTTGTCTTTATGAGGTTGAAAGTTCAATCCTTCACTAGTCATTCGGGGTCATACTCTGGATTTTCTTTCTGCTTACCTCTCTGAAAAAAACAGAATATCATTGTAGTTCTCTATCAGTTTCAGAACCTCATGCATACCTGTTCTATTGTCTTCCAAGTATCATCCTAACCTGCACTACACCACATCAATAAATATTTTTTAAAAAATGTCTCTGGCCTTTTTTTTGATTTCGAGGTTATTGATAAGAATTTAATTGTGAAAGTGTTTTGTCATTCTGGACTATGTTTCACTGTGTCTTTGCTAATGTGTTTACATGAAATAACTTATTATGCATGCCTGGTTTTCCTTTCAAACAAGTTTCTTATATTAGATGATGTTAACTGTGGTTGATCAACATAACTGCTTTTTATATAGTCTGTTTTATGTAATTTGCCATTGCTGTGGGTTGATCATGCTTAGGGGGAAATGACATTTGCAGAAGTGTTGGTATAAATGTTATGACTTCTTTTTTAAATTTTTACTTATAAAGGGGAAATATTGGCCAGAACATAGGATGAGAGGGATTTAATTCAACACAATTCCCAACATCAGAACTCAGTATTCCATCCCCACCCTTGCTAGCTTTTCTATTTTATCCCACTTAGAATATGGATCCAGGATCATTATAGGCTGTGTAAGGTGCATTTTTTCCTCTAGAATTGCTGGCTCTTGGTGACTGCATCTTGAATCTACTGCTCCTGGAGGCTATTCCCCCTATTTTTGTTGCCCTTTTTTAGAAATAATTTTTGTGGTTATTATTGTTATTCATGTGGTTGTCATGGATAGGAAAGAGAAATGAAAACTGGGTGAGAGAAAGTAGCAACACCTTGCAGGTACGGAGCAGGGGGCTGAAAACGGGATCCTTAGGCCGGACTCTGCACTTTAGGCTGTATGTACTAAACCCATTGCACTACAGCCCAACACCCAAGAAGTTGCATTTTCTACTCTGTACCCTGTGCATCATTCTATGTTACCTTAGCCAGCTGCAACAGTGCCCCTGTCCCTAAAGTTCCATTGTTTTTTAAAAAATATATATTTACTTTTTGTTTCCCTTGTTCTTTTTTTTTTTTAGAGGGACCTGATCAAAGTCCCCTACTTTTTTTCAAATATTTATTTTATTTATTCCCTTTGTTGCTCTTGTTTTAATGTTGTAGTTATTATTGTTGTTGTCGTTGTTGGATAGGACAGAGAAATGGAGAGAGGAGGGGAAGACAGAGAGGAGGAGAGAAAGATAGACACCTGCAGACCTGCTTCACCGCCTGTGAAGCAACTCCCCTGCAGGTGGGGAGCCGGGGCTCGAACCAGGATCCTTATGCCGGTCCTTGTGCTTTGCGCCACCTGCACTTAACCCTCTGCTCTACAGCCCGACTCCCTCTTTATCGTTCTTGAAGTTGTTGTTGTTCTTGTTGGATAGGGCTGAGAGAATACAGAGAGGAGGTGAAGACAGGGAGAGAGAGGCAGAGACCTGCGGCGACTCCTGCAGATGGGTAGCCATGGTCTCGAACCACATTCCTTATGCAGGTCCTTTGCACCACCTGTGCCCAACCCGCTGCACTACCACCCAACTCCCCTAAAATTCCATTCTTATATGGAAAAATTTAATATTTCATTTACATTAAGGAGAGAAAATCAGAAAATCAGAGTATGATAGGCAGAAACAGAGAGAGATAGAGAGATACAGAGAAGTATCCCACAGTACAAAAGCCTGTTTCAGTGTCTTAGGGACTGGCCTTGAACCTGGGTTGTGCCATGGCAAAGGCAGTTCACTCTCACAAGTGCTTTTGCATAGATGAATGGTATTGGATTCTGGATACTGTTTCTTCTCCAAAGAGATCTGCACCTTTCTTCTTCCCATTCCCATGCTTTATGTAGTTTTCTGTGAAGGCTCAATTGAGCATGCCATGGGGGGAGCTCAGCTGCATTCTGCTGTGTGTCCACAATGTGGCAGCTAGGCACATAATTTTGTGTAGAGATTTTACAGAATGAGGAGAGCTCAGGCTTTTTGCCCCATGGATGTCAAGGTTTGTATTGCACATAGGCTCCCATATGACATCTGTTCTTTCCTCTAGTGTGTAGGGCTTTCCCATTTGGCTTTCAAAGTGTATGGAGTTTCTCTTTCTAGTAAGACTCCATTGAGGGCTTGTGAATTCCCATGCTCAGCTGCACTGTGCTGAGTGTCCACAAGGGGACAAAAGAAGTGTGATGCTGAGGCATAGGGTAAGTGCCCTAGAATCAGTGGCCAAGTGTAGTGCCAGCTTGGTCTCTGGGCATGTCCAAAGAGCCTGGCCTATCAGAGCATAGGCACTATGTAGAGGAGCGGCCTCAGAAAACAGTGCAGCAATATGAGCCTATATAGGAGTTGTGGGTGTTGTGTTTGCAGAAATAGGCCAGTCAGCATACAGCAGGAGGTCCTTGGGACTGACATTAATGAGCAAGAGTTGAGTGCTGTCTGGGCGTACCTCTCTGTTGTTTTCGATGGGTTATGTTGTTTTCGCCGGGATGGCTTCACGGGCGAATAACAGATGACCAGGGACTTATGGTTGAGCTGTAGGCAGTATCTCTTTATTCATGCAGGACGCAGCACAATCTAAGATGAGCTAAGCTAAACTCAAGTACTGTAAAACTCACAATGCTGTCTTTATATATACTTGCCAAGTAAGGTGGAAACAGGATGTGACATAGAGAGGGTGGAGAGAAAAGTGACTGAAAATCAGAGTGTGACAAAGAGGGGGCAGATTAGGTGAGAATCCTATCACTGAACCACAAATGCCCTGGAGGGTGGGTGGAACTTGTTAACAGTGGTTATGTAAATAGAATGAAGTGGTTATGTAAATAGAATAGTGTTAAGCAGGGGAGATTTAAACCCAATGAAACAGAAGGGGTCTCATGCATACCAACACCTCTAGACTGCTGGCCAATCAAAGAACAGGAGCAGTGACCTTCAGTGACTTGGCACAAGGAAGTCTATCAGCACAGGCAGTGTTGTGAGGGTGGGCTTCAGGGAGCATCCTGTCAATGAGAGCCCAGTTGCCTGTTCTGGGGAGGAATCCCTTGATAAGGCATCCTATCAGGCTCCAGCTGAATTGCTTTGCAGGTGGGCCACATGGATGCTGTCCAATGAGCAGCTAGTGGTGCCCCAGAGGGAGTGATGACATTATGGGCATACCTTAAGAACTGGCCTACTAGAGGGCAGTCCTCAGAAAGTTGCCTAGCAATCGGAGCCCAGAAATGGGGTTTTGGTGACTTGTCTTGAACCCAGCCCAATCTGATTTCACTAGAAGGGGCTCATGGGCAGGTCTTTAAGAGGCTGTCATGTGAGCCAGGAGGTCTGGTGGCAGTTCTCAACACCACTTGCCAATCTATAACTAGGCTGATATAATTATAATTAATAACTGATCCTCCTGGGCATGTCCAAGGACAATGGCCAATGAGATTGATGGCAGGCATTCTAGGCATGTCCTAAGTCTCTGACCTATAGTTACTGGGCAGTTAACAGTGGGTAGGCATTTTGAAGGAAGCCCACTAATGGAAACCCAGAGGTGCCCGTTGTTGAGCATGCTTCCTTTTAATTGCAAATCAGATTCCAGCCAAGGAATATTACTTTCTTTGATAGGCCGGCTTGCATGATTGTACTGTTGAAGTCTTATCAGGGCTATGGAGAATAGTAATGGTGAGAGTTAAAGACTTTAGGCTAATGGTTTCAGTTCCTTTTCACGTTGAGTGCTGAATCTTGCCAAAGCTTGATGACTATATCCATTTTTGCAGTTGTGATTGGTGTGTTTAGGCTATCTACTTCCTTTTTCCTGTATCTTGCTAGGTGATAAGGCTGTAAGATTCCATATTTTAAGATTATTCTCTTTCATAGTTTTGAAATATTTAACTCATAAGGCCATGAAGTTTATTTTCATTGGCTTTGTTGTGAGGGTACTGTGGTTTGCATTGTTAGTTCGACTGCTTTTTTTATGTTTCAAATATTTTTCTATTGTTGCAGTTTAACAATGTTTTGTTATAATGACCTGTTCTAATCTGAATCCTCAAACTGTAATAGATTCAAGTAGACTACGGGAGCATTTAGATATTCACCATAGCGACATGGAAACATGACTTACATTTTCTGCCCCATTTTATCCTTTACCCCCAAAATGACAAGATTCCAATCTTATCTCTGTTTACATAAATTACATCACTATTAGAGATATCTGTAGAGATAATACTACCCTTTAGAAAACATTTTAATCAACTTCTTTTGTATTTCTCATGAGGCAGCAGAAATGGACATAACAGTTTGCTGCTCTACCAGTTTTCTCCCTAAGTACTGTAACATATTTTGTTATTTTTTGTAACAGGTTTATTGATGGAACTCACATTCTGAAGCAATGTCAGTGCTCATAATAGCCATTTTTTATTTTTTTCTTCCTTTTTTGAGAGTGTTTGAGAGGCAAAGAATGGAACCAACTAGCACTCCTCAAGAACTCACAAAGCAACCCCCTTTATTTGGGACTGTGCCTCAAAGTTCATTACTTACACATGTAGCCTGCATTTTTGCAAGTGAGCTACCACCCAAACTTACTACTTTTTGGTAATGTGTGGTGAGCATTATTTGGTAATAATGAATCCCTTAACACAGAGACATAATCACCTGACACACAGACACACAGACACACAGACACACACACACACACACACACACAGACACACAGACACACAGACACACACACACACTGAGCTACAATACACTCATCTAGGGTGGGTATTGTATCTTGTTTTTCAACAGGATCTGAATTCCTAAAACCATTGTGAAGGTAGGTGCTGCTCCTTTCAGGCACAGAAAAAAAAAACTTCGGACCTCATCAAAAAAAGGTAAGGAGTAGTGAGAATAGTTGAGAGAGTTAAACAGGTGTATGGTTAGTTTTAGGTTTTAAGTTTGAACTGGGGCTCACAGCCTTCTAGTTATCTTCCATTAACTTTTCTCTCTTTCTGGAAGTGTTAACCAAAATTATTTGGCACACAGATGGTAGCAGTTATGGGCCCTGTAATTTCCTCTTGTGGCATCAGGCTTTATATTCTATGTCATCTCAACTTTAGAGGTCTACAAGCACACATTCTGTGAGTTAGAAACTTGTTTTTAGAAAGTATGTGTGTAGATAAGGGAATATGTCTGAGTTTGAATTTGAAGAGTTTGCATTAGAGGTTAAGTTCAGATGAATGTTCAAGCCAGTATTCAAATACTACTTATAACCCTGATGGTGGTTATATGTTTGGCTGTCTCTCATACAAATACTTGTCTCAAATCTCTTTTCCTCTTAATTCCTGATAGAATTTTTTTAAACACCCAAGAGCTTTCATGTTGCACATGTGAGTCCTCTCAGTTTTAGCCCTCCCTGCCACAAAAATATTATCTGACTCAAAGTATTGGCATCAAGGCTATTGCAAACAGATTGTTCACCCCATATATAGCACAAATATAATCTGTGAGTTCAGTGCATATAGCCATTTCCACACGCACCCAACCAAAACATATGGTTGTGTTTGGTTAGAGAAGCTTTATATGAGTGTTAGAGTAGGTCTTCAGTGTCTTTATCACTCCCCTTATCACTCTTGTGCTGTTGTCAGAGCCTCAGCGCTTGATCACTTTCAGCAACCACCTTCACACATTTCATACATATAATAACTGTGTACGTAACCTGTGAAATTAACATGTTTAAATGTACAGAATAGTGGTGTTCTGTCGCCCTCTTGTGGACATTTAGCAGAATGCACCAGAGAACAGAAAAAAATATTGAGTTTAGGATATTTGCAGTTTAGGGTTAGAAATTAGGGTTAGGGTTGGGGTTAGGGTTGCTAGCTTAATGGTTGTTAGGGATGTTAAGGTTAGGGCTAGGGTTTAGGCTGGATGTGTCATAACTCTGACCCTTTTTTAGTTTTTACAATTTAGTTAGGTGTAAGGATCCTGGTTCGAGCCCTCAGCTCCCCACCTGCAGGGGAGTCACTTCACAGGCGGTGAAGCACATCTGCAGGTGTCTATCTTTCTCTCCCCTTCTATGTCTTCCCCGTCTCTCTCCATTTCTCTCTGTTCTATCCAACAACGAATTGTGTTTACGAGGGCAATAATAATAACCACAACAAATGGCCTCCAGGAGCGGTGGATTTATGGTGCAGGCACTGAGCCCAGCAATAACCCTGGAGGAGGAAAAAAAAAGATAACAGAGCAGAGAGGCCCCTAGAACAGCCCTACTTCCACAGGAAAGGCAGCACTGCCAGTCTCTGACACACTTCCAAGAAGCCTACTGCCATTCATCTGGAAAGGGCTCACTTCCCCCGTGACAGCTCCTGAACTTCAGCCAGCCCTCAACATGGCTAGGGACTGGTGACAATGCACCCTTGCCCTTCCTTTACTCTCATTGCTAAGGACTGTCTGGTTCCACCTAGGTACTGGGAGGGTCTGTGCTCTTACTGGGTGATTCGAAGCTAATACCAGGACCATCTATGGTGCCTTTCCCTGAAGCTCCTTGTTAGGACTCTGAGGATACCCCCAGCACTTCTGCTTGACTTTGATTGGCTGTGTTTTAGAGAAAGCCCCCCCTAGAGTAGTAACCTGTGCTCTCATTGGCCAGCTTCTCTCTGAGCGCCACCCCAGGACCACTGCCTGTCCTGATTGGCCAATCCTTAGGGGCAGTCTATGAAGGTGAGTACTCTTGGTTCATGATAGGTCAGAAATCTCAATGACAGCCTACCCAGCCCTCCCTTCATGCTCCTTTGGCAGTGTCTTTAAGGCTTGCCTCAGAAGCGCCTTTGCTGGACTCTGATTGGTGTGTATCTCCAAACATGCACCCCTTAGCGCTTGTCTGGTCTCATTTCTGGGCTGTTTTCTGAGGCCTGCCTTCTGGACAATGCTGCCACCTTGTGGGCACACAGCAGAATACAGTAGTGCTCCTATTCTGCAAATTCCAGTGGAATGTTATCAGAGAAAGCAGACATGGGAAGAGCCAAGTTGGGCAGTGACTAGGGAAAGAAAGTCTTGTGAATCCAGTGTGCCATTCATTCATGCAAAAGCACTTGTGCAGAGGGAAATGCACACATCACAGTGAACTTGCCTTATGTACACAACCCAGGATCAAGCCCAGTCCCTAACACACTGAGAGAGGTTTCAGAGCTATCATGATATGTACATTTGCAAAGAGCATTCCCTTATATATGAATGAGACAAAGGTGAAGAGAGACAGAGCATCTCTCTGGACTGTGTGGACCCGTAGTCCTCCATGGTGCACCTCTGCCTTGGGTGGAACCAAAGAGACAGGCCAGCCATATGGATCTTTCACAACAGGCAGTCAGTCCTATGAGCAGCCATCATGCTTAACCTCCACCACCCTCCCCAATTCCCCACCCGCAGCCCCACCAAGTTTCTGTGGCCTTGATGTGCCTCCAGAGGGCTGGGGCATTATAACTGCCCTAGGATTAGGGAGACTGCCCTGGCCTAGGTGAAGCCTCATCTGCCTGGCTTCTGCCCAGCTGCTTGAAGTTTGGGATTAAATGCTCCAGCTCCTGGTGCTGGGAGGTGGCCGTCTGTTGTGCCCACGCTCACCCCCCCAAGGGCAGACTCCTAAGGGTACCACTGTGATCATGGCGGGAAAGGGGATGACCATGGAATAGAGGCCTCAGGCTGGAGCCCCTGGTCTGCTTTTTCCATTAGGCCCCCTTCCAGTATCCTGTCCTATGGTTGTGAGAGTAGGGGAGTGACAGGCTATAGAGCTGTGTCCTCCATTCTGTGAAATTCCAGTATGTAATCTAGAGCCTCCCACATACAAGGTCTTCACTCTACAACACTACAGGGACTCAGGCCTGGTCATCTCAGCTCAGCTTTTGTGCTGTCTCACACCCCACCTTCAGTATTCCTAAGAGTTTATTTTTAAATTATTTTTTAATTATCTTTATTGGATAGAGACAGTCAGAAGTCAAGAGCAAAGGGGTGCTAGAAAGGGAATGATAGAGTGACACCTGCATTATAATACATGCGTTTAACCAGGTGCACCACCCCCAGCCCCCCAAGATGTTATTTATTTTAAAAATTATATATTATAAAATCATATATATTTTAAATATTTATTCCATTTTGTTGCCTTTTATTGTTGAGGTTATTAATTGTTGTTGATATTGTCATCGTTGGATAGGACTGAGGGGGGGAACACAAAAAGGTCCAGATAGACATGTGCAGACCTGCTTCACCAATTGTGAAGTGATTACCTGCAGATAGTGACCTGGGGTCTCAAACCTGGATGCTTACAGTGGTCATTGTGCTTCGCACTACCTGCTACTGCCCGACTCTGCCCAAAAAGCTTATTGTAGTAAGTGGGATAAGAAAGGGGTACAGAGTGAGTGACACCACAGCACTGCCTTTGAGCAGGAACTCAAACCTAGATCGATCCACAGGTCCTTGTGCATCATCTTATGTGCACTTAACCAAGTGCACCTGTACTCCAATGCCTATAGTACCATCCTTATAATAAAACAATTAAATATTTAATTTATTTTAATATGAGAAACAATGAGTAAGTTTCTGTTTGAGACTACTCCTAGGTGTAGACCAAGTAGGTGTAGGTGTAGAAGTAGGTGGAGATCATGGTCTTTAACCTAGTCCTTCTTGTGTACTGTAGTACGTGCACTTTATCGGGTAGACCACTAACTGGTCTTTTGCCTGGTTTTTATTTTATTTTATTTTATTTTATTTTATTTTATTTTATTTTATTTTATTTATTCCCTTTTGTTGCCCTTGTTTTATTGTAGTTATTATTGTTGTCATTGTTGGGTAGGACAGAGAGAAATGGAGAGGGGAGGGGGAAGACAGAGGGAGAGAAAGACAGAAACCTGCAGACCTGCTTCTCCGCTTGTGAAGCGACCCCCTGCTGGTGTGGAGCCAGGCCTCGAACCAGGATGCCTACCCAGGTCCTTGTGCTTAGCGCCACCTGTGCTTAACCCTCTGCGCTACAGCCCGACTCCCCTTTGACTGGCTTTGAATACAAAGGAGATTCTTTTACTTCAGAGCCTATTACGACTTCTAAGTATCCTTCATTATCCCTTTCTATATCTCAGGTCATTGGGTACGTTTACACATTGGAGTGCACAAAGTCTCAGAAGTCCCTGATGGCCATATGCCAGGAGAAATCTCCATGAGTGCTTTAGCAGGGCTCCAAATGTCTCTTTGTTTTATTTATCACTGTCTCTTCCCTCTCAATTCATCTGTTTATCCAATAATCCATAAATTATAATATGAGGTTACACCCATGCTCGCTTACACTCACGTGCCAATGAAGAGATTTGAGTGTGAGAGACAGGCAGACAGAAACAGAAAGAAGACTTCCCCTGCACAAAATCCTGCCCCAGTGTCTTAGGGACTGGGGTTGAAGCTGGGTTGTGGCATGCAAAAGCCAGTTCTCTCTGCAAAAGTGCTTTTGTATGTTTGTCACATTGCATTTGGATACGGTTCCTTCTCCAAAGCGATCCTCACCTTTGCTCTTCCTCTTCCCAGGCTTTGTGTAATTTCCTGTGAAGACTTCATTGAGAATGGCATGTGTATCTCAGTTGCATTCTGCTATGTCCACAAGGTGGCAGAAAAGATCATAGTTTTGTGTAGATTTTGTAGAATGAGAATTCCAGTTCTTTGACCTGTGGATGTCAAGTTTTATATTCCACATAGGTTCCCCATGACCTCTTTTATTTCCTTTCATGTGTAGTGCTCCCCCATTTGGCTTTCCAAGTGGATGGGGTTTCTTTCTCTTTCTGGGAAGACTCCATTGAGAGCTTGTGAATTCCCATGCTCTGCTGCATTATGCTGAGTGTCCACAAGTGCGAGACTGAGGCATAGGGCAAGTGCCCTAGAACCAATGGCCAGGGGTAGTGCCAGCTAGGTTTCTGGGTATGCCCAAATAGCTTGGCCTATCAGATTACAGGCACTGTCCAGAGGAGGGGCCTCAGAAAACAGTCCAGCAATAAGAGCCTAGGTAGGAGTTGTGGAGGTTGTGTTTGCAGAAACAGGCCAGTAAGGGTACAGCAGACAGTCATTGGGATGGACCACAGAGTCATTGCCCAATGAGCATGAGTCCATGTCCCTGTGGGCGTACCTCTAGACTGCCGCCCAATCGCAGAAATGCAGTGAGTTTCAGGGGTATGGCCCAGGCAGTGTTGTGTGGTTCAGCCTCAGCATGCAGCCAATGAGAGCTGAGTTGCCTGCTCTGGGGAAGAGCCTTTGAAAGTCGTCCTATCAGGGTCCAGCAGAAGGGCCTACTAAGTGGGCCACCTGGATGCTCTCCAATGGGCAGCTAGGGTAATTCTTGAGGCTTGAACCCCAGAGGGAGTTATGACCTTCCTAGGCATGCTTTAAAAATTGGGCTCTTAGTTTGCAGTCCTCAGAGAGCAACCTAGGAATGATAGTCTAGAAATGGGGTAGTTTGGGCTGGTTACTTAGATAAGATTTGAGCAGAAGTGGCATATGGGTGGTCTGTTCAGTGAGCATGTGGGGAGGGTAAGGTGGGCAGTAAATAAGACCACTGGCATATCACTGACCCTGGGCACTGATCCTCTTGAGCGTATCCAAGGATACTGGCCAATGATATTGATGGCAGGCATTCTGGGCATTTCCTAAGCCTCTGTCTGATCAGATCTTGGACAGTCAACTGTGGGCGGGCCTTCTGAAGGAAGCTCACTAATGGGAGCCCAGAGGTGGCCTTTGTTGAGCATGCTTCCTTTAAGTGCAAATCAGAGTCCAGCCAAGGACACTCAAGGCCAGGTCTTAGAGATGCTGTACACTGAGGTGGGGAGGGATCCATGCCCCATCCACAGAATAGGAGCAGTGATCTTCCAGAGATCCTCTATCAGAGCACAGGCAGTGTTGCAAGGGCAGTCCTCAGATAGAAGCCCATAGCTGGCCTGAGAGCAGCCGTTTGGGAGCTCAACTGTGTTCTGCTGTGTGGCCACAAGGTGGCAGGAAACAGTAGTTCTGTGTAGGCATTTTATGAGATGAACTTTAAGCTGTGTCTACTAAACTCTCTTCACTACAGCCCAACACCCAAGAAGATGCATTTTCTACTTTTTATTTTGTGCATCATACTATGTGCCCTTAGCCAGGTGCACCAGTGCCCCACTCCCTAAAGTTCCAGTCTTATATGGAGAAGTTTAAGTAATATTTAATTTATATTAAGGAGAGCAAATCTGAGAGAGAATTATGATATGATAGAGACAAAGGCAGACCAGATACTGCTTAGCTCTCTCTGATAAATCTGGAAATTGAAATAGTTTCTTTACAGTCTCAGGCACATGTTAGTGATTGCGTTTATAAAGTTTATTCTCTTTAAAATATTTATTTTCATTGTGTCAAGACAGATCTAGAAAGTATAGGGTGAGACAGAGCAGTAGACAGAAACTCCTGCAGCCCTATTTACCACCTATAGTTTTTCCTGAGCTAGGTGGAGACCAAGGTCTTCAACCTAGGTCTTTGTGCAATGTAGTGCGTTCACTCTGATTACCCCAGCAATGAGAGCCCAGTTGCCTGTTCTGGGGAGGAGTGCCTTTGAAAGTTATCCTATCAGGGTCTAGCAGAAGTGCCTTGGAGGTGGGCCACATTGATGCTGTCCAATCAATAACTGGTTGGACTTGTGAGTGGAGCCCCAGAGGGAACGATGACCTTCCTGGGCATGCCTTAAGAATTGGCCTGTTAGAGGGCAGTCCTCTGAAAGTGACCTAGCAATGGGAGCCTAGAAATGGGGTTGTTGAGACTTGTCTATATATCCATCCCAATCAGATTTGAGCAGAAGTGCCATATGGGCGGTCTTTAAGAGATTGTCCATTGACCATGCATGGAGGGCCAGGTTTTCAGTTCTCAAGACCACTGGCCAATCACTCTCCCTTGGCACTGATCCTCTTGGGCGTGTTCAAGGACACTGGCCAGTGAGATTTCTGGCAGGCATTCTAGGCATATGCTGAGCCTCTGACCTAGCAGAGCCTGGGCAGTTAACTGTGGGTAGGTGTTCTGAAGGATGGCCATGAATGGAAGCCCAGAGGTGGCTTTTGTTGAGCATGCTTCCTTTAAGTGCAAATCAGAGTCCAGCCAAGGGCACTCAAGGCCAGGTCTTGGAGATGCTGTCCACTGCGGTGGGGAGGCTCCATACCCCATCCACAGAATAGGAGCAGTGATTTTAGAGATCCTCTATCATAGCACAGGCAGTGTTGCAAGGGCAGTCCTCACATAGCCCGTGGTAGGCCTGAGAGCAGTTGAATGGGAGCTCAACTGTGTTCTGCTGTGTGGCCACAAGGTGGCAGGAAACACTAGTTCTGTGTAGGCATTATATGAGATGAACTTTAAGCTGTGTCTACTAAACCCTCTTCACTACAGCCCAACACCCAAGAAGATGCATTTTCTACTTTTTACTTTGTGCATCACACTATGTGCCCTTAGCCAGGTGCACCAGTGCCCCACTCCCTAAAGTTCCAGTCTTATATGGAGACGTTTAAGTAATTGATTTATACTAAGGAGAGCAAATCTGAGAGTGAATTATGATATGATAGAGACAAAGACAGACCGGATACTGCTCAGCTCTCTGATAAATCTGGAAATTGAAATAGTTTCTTTACAGTCTCAGGCACATGTTAGTGATTGGGTTTATAAAGTTTATTCTCTTTAAAATATTTACTTTTATTGTGTCAAGACAGATCTAGAAAGTATAGGGTGAGACAGAGCAGTAGACAGAAACTCCTGCAGCCCTATTTACCATCTATAGTTTTTCCTGAGCTAGGTGGCGACCAGGGTCTTCAACCTAGGTCTTTGTGAAATGTAGTGCGTTCACTCTGATTACCCCAGCAATGAGAGCCCAGTTGCCTGTTCTGGGGAGGAGTGCCTTTGAAAGTTATCCTATCAGGGTCTAGCAGAAGTGCCTTGGAGGTGGTCCACATTGCTGTCCAATGAATAACTGGTTGAACTTGTGAGTGGAGCCCCAGAGGGAATGATGACCTTCCTGGGCATGCCTTAAGAATTGGCCTGTTAGAGGACAGTCTTCTGAAAGTGACTTAGCAATGGGAGCCTAGAAATGGGGTTGTTGGGACTTGTCTATATATCCATCCCAATCAGATTTGAGCAGAAGTGCCATATGGGCGGTCTTTAAGAGGTGATCCATTGACCATGCGTGGAGGGCCAGGTTTTCAGTTCTCAAGACCACTGGCAAATCCAGTGTCCAAGGACACTGGCCAGTGAGATTTCTGGCAGGCATTCTAGGCATATGCTGAGCCTCTGACCTAGCAGAGCCTGGGCCGTTAACTGTGGGTAGGTGTTCTGAAGGATGGACAGTAATGGAAGCCCAGAGTTGGCTTCTGTTGAGCATGCTTCCTCTAAGTGCAAATCATAGTCCAGCCAAGGGCACTCAAGGCCAGGTCTTGGAGATGCTGTCCACTGCGGTGGGGAGGCTCCATACCCTATCCACAGAATCTGGGCAGTGATCTTTAAAGATCCTCTATCAGAGCACAGGCAGTGTTGCAAGGGTAGTCCTCAGAGCAGCCCATGGCCGCCTGGGAGCAGCCGAATGGGAGCTCAATTGTGTTCTGCTGTGTGCCCACAAGGTGGCAGCAAACTGTAGTTCTTCATAGGCATTTTATGAAATGAACTTTAGGCTGAGTCTATTAATCCCTCTTCACTACAGCCCAACCCCCAAGATGCATTTTCTACTTTTTATCTAGTGCATCATACTATGTGCCCTTAGCCAGGTGTACCAGTTCCCCACTCCCTAAAGTTCCAGTCTTATAAGGAAAAGTTTATGTAATGTTTAATTTATATTAAGTAGAGAAAATTAGATAATTATGATTTGATAGAGACAAAGACAGACCAGATACTGCTCAGCTCTCTGATAATTCTGGAAATTAAACTAGTTTATTTACAGCCACAGGCACATATTAGTGATTGTGTTTATAAGCTTTATTGTCTTTAGGATATTTATTTTTATTGTGTCAAGACAGATCTAGAAAGTATAGGATGAGACAGAGAAGGAGACAAACTCCTGCATTCCTATTTACCACCTATAACTATTCCTGAGCTAGGTGGAGACCAGGGTCTTCAAACTAGGTCTTTTTGTGCACTTTAGTGTGTGCACTTAACTGGGTGTTCCACTAACTGGTCTTTTGCCTGGTTTTGAATACAAAGGAGATTCTTTTAAGTCAGAGCCTTGGTGGTATGCTTTCAATTCTGCTTAGAAGACACTCTGTTTTGATGATCACGTTAGGTTCCTTTGTATTGCTTAACTCTGTGGTCTATTTACATGATCATTGTTTTAATTGTTTTAATCCCTACTGGGTCAAGCTCTTTTTCCACTCAGTCCCCCCTCTCCTAGTCACACTCTGTTTTCCACCATTTAATCCCCCTGGTTTGCACTCTCTTCACTCCACCCCCTCTCCTAGTCACATCCTGTTTTACACCCTACCACTGTCTTCCTGGAGACTATAAATGTAGATGAATAAAGCCAACCTTGCATCCCCGCTTAGCCGTGAGTCCCTGGCCATCTCTCTCCCACCCGAGAATCTAGCCCAGAATCTGGCACCTGAACAGGGACTGTCAGAGCCTATTACTACGTCTAAGTATCCTTCCTTATCCCTTTTTATCAATCAGATAAGTGGATATGTGTACACATTGAAGCGCACTAAGTTTCAGGTAGAAGTCCCTGATGACCACATGCAGGGAGAAATCATGAGTGCTTTAGCAGGGCTGCAGATGTCTCTTTGTCTTATTCCTCACTTTCTCACTCTTCCCTCTCAATTCCTGTGTTTATCCTATAATCAATAAATGAAAACATGCGGTTGCACCCAATGCACAGCACACTTACTCTCACGTGCCAATGAATAGATTTGAGTGTGAGAGGCAGACAGAAACTGAGAGAAGACTCCCCCAGCACAAAAGCCTGCCTGTCTTAGGGACTTGGCTTAAACATGGGTTGTGCCATGCCAAAGCCAGTTCAGTGTGCAAAAGTGCTTTTGCATGTATGTCACATTGCATTCTGGATACTGATCCTTCTCCAAAGTGATCCTCACCTTAGATCTTCCCATTCCCATGCTTTCTGTAATTTTCTTTGAAGACTGAATTGAGAGTGGCATGGGAAGCTTAGCTGCATTCTGCTATGTGTCCGCAAGGTGGCAGCAAAGCACATCGTTTTGTGTATAGATTTTGTAGAATGAGCAGAGCTCAGACTTTTGCCCCATGGATGTTAAGGTTCGTACTGCATATAGGCTGCCCATGACATCTGTTATTTCCTCTTGTGTGTAGTGCTCCCCCATTTGGCTTTCCAAGTGGATGGTGCTTCTCTCTTTTTCTGGGAAGACTCCATTGAGAGCTTGTGAATTCCCATGCTCAGCTGCATTCTGTTGATTGTCCAAAAGAGAGCAAAATAAGCGTGATACTCAGGCATAGGCAAAGTGCCCTAGAATCAATGGTGAATGGGAGTGCCAGCTGGGTTTCTGGGCATGCCCAAAGATCCAGGCCTATCAGAGCACAGGCACTGTCCAGAGGAGGTGCCTCAGAAAACAGTGCATCAATGAGAGACCAGATAGGATCTGTGGGGGTTGTGTTTGGAGAAACAGGCCAGTCAGTGTACAGCAGAATGTCCTTGGGATGGACCTTAGAGTCATTGCCCAATGACTGTGAGTTAACGTCCCCTTGAGCATACCTCTAGACTGCTGGCCAAACAGATCAGGAGCAGTGACCTTCAGGGGTGTGGCCCAAGAGGTGGTCTATCAGCACAGGCAATGTTGTAATGGGTGGGCCTCAGAGAGCAGCCCACCAATGAAAGCCAGGTTGCCTGCTCTGGGGAGGAGTGCCTTTGAAAACCGTTCTATCAGGGTCCAGCATAAGTGCCTTAGACGTGGCCACCTGGATGCTTTCCAATGAGCACCTAGGGTTGGACTTTTTGATGGAGCCCCAGAGGGAGCCATGACCTTACTGGGCACACCTTAAGAACTGGCCTATTATAGTGCAGTCCTCAGAAAGTGGCCTAGCAGTGGCAGCCTAGAAATGGGGTTGTGGTGGCTTATCTATGGAACCAGCCCAATCAGATTGGAGCAGAAATGGCTTACCTGCAGTCTTTCAAAGGCTGTCCAGTGATCACGTGGGGGAGAATCAGGTAGGCGGTTCTCAAGACCACTGGCCAATCACTGACTTGCGGCATTGATCCTCCTGTGTGTGTCCAAGGACAGTGGCCAATGAGATTGCTTGCAGGCATTCTAGGCATGTCCTAATATCTCACCTATTAAATCCTGGGCAGTTAACTGGCTGGGCCTTCTGAAGGAAGCCCACTAATTGAAGCCCAGAGGTGGCCTTTGTGGAGCATGCTTCTTTTAACTGCAAATCATATTGCATCCCAGGACCCCGAAGGCCAGGCCTTGCAGATGCTGTCCACTTAGGTGGGGAGGTCTCCATGCGCCATTCTTGGCAATGGTTGGCAATCACCCACAAGGGGTAGATACTTCTAAGTATCCTTCCTTATCCCTTTATTCTCTCAGATCAGTGAAATAGCAGCTGACTTTATCTGATGTTTTTCAAATTTGCTTCCCTGTTTGCTATTGGTATAAAAATAGATTCTAGACTAGATAAATTTAGTAATATAGTTTATATTATATTATATATATTTTTATTATATATATTTTATTATATATATTTATATTATATTATATATATTTAGTAATATAGTTTAGTTTAGTAATATAGTGTCACATTTGATAAATGAACTAAAATGCCAAATTGGGGTAGTGGCTAGCTCTTAAACATGTAAATAATTAAAATAAAATTAAATGTGACACATCAATATGATGTTGGGGCGTATCCATTCATGTTTAGCACAGTAGGCTGTATAGATTCTGAGTCTGTGGCCACAAATCTCTGAGCTCATAGTTCATGGTCATAGCTGATAACATTCTGTGCTACAGCTATTGTAGGATGAATGTTCCTAGAATTACAGAGTAGGATGACCCTGTACGAAAGGCAGAATTACGTTTACTAAGTCAGTTTGTTTACATAGTTTGTAAATGTACATCATTTTGTGCTGCTATGAACAGCATTTTAATGAGGTCATTTGCCATAATTTTCATGCTTCTCACAATAAGAGTATATATTCTACAATTTGTTATAAGATGCCCCCTATTTTCTTCTGACTTTTGAGGGTTTCTTGATTCTTTATGTAACAAAATGTCTTAGCATAGTTAACTTTCAGTGACTTCTAATATCTATTCTTTTCATTGTAACTTACTTTGTAGGCTTGTATGACTATTAGTTTCTTTGATAGCTGCACTTGCCTGATCGTACTGTTGAAGTCCTCCCAGGCCTATGTGGAATAGTTATGGTGATAAAGACTTTTGAGCTAAAGGTTGTAGTTTTTTCACATTGAGTGCTGAATCTTGCCAATTGTTTTTTTCAGTATGAATTGATATAACAATGTGAGCTCTGTCTTCTGGTTGATGCATTGCACTGCATAGACTTATTTGTGCATGCTTATTTGAGGTGTATTTCATTTTAGTATTTTCTTGGAAGATTGTCTTTATATCAAGTTTTATCATGGATTTATATGCCTAGATTTTCTCGAATCTTTGTGTTTGTTTTTTTGG